>NC_069500.1:616514027-616706527 GCF_027579735.1 Bombina bombina | reverse complement strand
CTATGGGAGTGAATGCAATGTGCAACTATGTTGCACGTAAGAGGGGCCTGGCTCTCTTACCTGTATAATAGGTTTGTGGCAACCATTTTCTTTCTATTTGTTTCCTGCTCCAGCAATTTTCCCACCCTCACTTTGTATGTTGATGTTTGCAGGATGTGTGGCCTTGTGCTGCTCTATTTGGGTAATAGCTAGCCCTGTAAGCCCAGGATTTTATTTAGACTCTATTCGTTGTTGCTAGCCATGGCGGTTGGTCGTGGCCCAGCAAAAGGGAGGTAAAGGGATGATTGATGGCTAGGCGGAAGGGTACCTAAGGGTACCCCTCATGTGGGTAGGCAGGCAGAAGAGTTCTGAGAGCCCCCATAATCCTCCGGGGTGGAGCAGCAAATGCTCCATTGAAGGTCAGAGATGTGGGCCCCTGACCAGCTGCGGTAGGGTTCAGTCAAGGATCACCATCCTAAAATTTTCTATTTTTATTATAAATAAAAGTTGAATGGGCTTGAGTTATGTGATAGATTTAATAAAGTTAATAAACACATCCATGATGGCTATCTTCCCAGCTCTGGTCTCATGTGTGTTCATTGGGATTGAGGTTAAGAAGGGGATGGGTCAGGGTGGGAGTAAAAAGTTAGTGGGTCGCAGGAAACAGAATAGAGTATAATAGATTTACTCCCTTAGGTTAGATAAAAGCTCTTTAAATGTAAACTAACAGGAAGTGCATGAGTCCCGGAACTCTGTTGCTCACTGGTTGATGGGGACAATTCTCACATAAAAAGTTGGTTTATTTAGCACTAAAATATCTATTTTTTACCCACAAGGTGGAAATTGAGTTTGGGATATGGAATGAAAAGAGGAGGTTTACAGTAATTTTTTAGAAGGACCCTGGTAGTTTTGGAGATCTGGCTTATTCTCTTTCCAACTTCCCAGTTGGTAGAAAAAGAGAGTACCTGTTAAACCCAGGTCAGCCACCCTTCTGTAGAAGATGCCAAGGTTTTAGCCATAATAAGGATCAATGTCCTAAGCTTTATGTCATCTTTAGGAAAATTGTCCAAGGAGGGCTAAGCATGTAGAGGTTGCATCTGTTTTTTTGTGGAGGAAAGATCGTTCTTCAAAAATTGATATAGTGGATGTGAGGTCTGTGGCGGAGTCTGCTGGTGTATCACAAGAATTTACAGATTGTATTAATGAACCAACTGAGGTTGCCCTTAGAATATCTGGTTGGGTTCAAAAAGAAGATGATACTTGGGATTCAGATGTGTGGTCTTCCATTTCTGAAGCGGCAGAGAAGGATGTTAAGGGATCAATGACACAATTATTTCTGATAATGTACCAGAGTATTCTACTCTGGAGAAGGCCATAAGCACAGACGGTGTCAGCAATGTAGATGCATGTGCTGTAACAGAGGAAAAGGAACCTGTGGTGGAAATAGGTGAGTCCCCCGTTGAGAAGAGCCCTTCTGAAGTTGAGACACCTGTAGAGGATATGGAGTTTGAAGCAAGAGTACAAAAAAGTAAAAATCCTGCCTCTAAAAATGGAGATGGAGTCCTACTTATGATTCCACTAATTGTGGGGATGACATTTCATCTTACTCTTCCAACAGATTTCTTGATGATGCAGGAGCTGCTAACTTGACTATTATAACAAATAAGCAGCTGGCTATAACTTTTGAGAAGATCTTGAGTCTTGAAACTGAACGTCGAACTTGATTTTCCCTTTGCAGCCTATTAGGATTGCCTTACTTTTATGTAAGGCCTTTATTGCACTATTTAAGTACTATTAACTATTACTTAATATGCTTGCAGGATTGCAGTATTCCTAGAAATGGTCAATGACAATAAATGTTCTTGGGTGATATCATTAGGTGGGAGAAATGTAATTGTTATGTCAGTAGTGGAGGTAGTCCTGGGTAGAGATTTATCTGCTATGCTCTGTATTAATGGTCATTTATTTAAAGGGCCACTAAAGCAAAATTAAAGTTTCATGATTCAGATAGAGCATGCAATTTAAATAAAAATATTCCAATATATTTCCATAATCAAAACATGCACTTTCTTTTTATATGCACACTTTCTGAGGCTCCAGCTCCTACCAACATGTGCAAACATGCACAGTATATACATACATGCATTTTGTGATTCACTGATGACTGTCACATGGTACAGGGGGAGGGTAAATTGGATCAACTTAAAAATTTGACAAAAAATAGTCTACTGCTTATTTTAAAGTAAATGTTATTGCATTGTTTGTTTGTTTTTTTATTTAGTATTTGACAATTTTTATTCAATTCTACTGCATTTAGTGGTCCTTTAAGTGTAATTCAGTTTCTGGTCCTGTAGATGTTACTGATAGAGGGAGTTATTTCAGATTCTACCTTGTTTATGAGCGGTTCTGTTCCTGTGATATTGGTGAGGAATTTTAAATGTTTGTGGAGAAAAAAAAATTCTGGTGTGGGTGATAGGGAGAAGGTTAGAGTAGATAAGACTTATATTTTTTGAGAAATTTAGTTACTGATTTTGCTTTATGTGATGCATAGGTGAAGGCTGGCATTCTAGAATAGATTTTATTTTTTTGCTTAAGTTAGTTAATATTAAGAAGATTGTTATGTGATTTTTGAAAGACTGAAAGGTGAGTTAAGAGTGGGTTGTGGAAATTGAATGTCTATTGGATAATATGGAGGTTAGTAACAGGGTCGGCTCCAGAACGAATGAAATGGGGGGGCATTTTTTTCACGAGGGGGCACGCATTTACAAAGCATGTATGAGAGTCAAAATAAGAGCAGACCTACATATTCTACAGGAAAGTGTAGCTTCTGGCTGGTTTATCCCCCACTATTAATATTGGAGAATATGTGCTAAATCACTAGGTAAAAGAATGAAGTCTAAATCCTATGCAGTGCACTAAAACAGAGCCATTAAAATTGAGACCCCCAGTGCAATAGCTCCTTAAAAACAATTCATACATTAATTACCATGATCCAAAACCCTTAAACTCATTCTCAAATCTCAATCATGTCCCCTAAACAGCCATGCACCCCAACCCCCCAATGCAATTAACCCCTTTGTTTGCAATAGCAGTGAGTATACTAGGTTTCCAGGTACTGGTAATTTTGTAGATTAGATTTAGCTATGCAGCATTACATAACAATTCATTATTTTATTTATTATTTTTAAAACTATGACCATATCAATATTTTTTGAGGGGGCACAACATTCTATTTGGGTGGGCATTGCCCCCCAATGCCCCCCCTTGGAGCCGACCCTGGTTAGTAATCATTTTTGAAAGTTGAAACATTGAGTGTGAGTATTTTAGTTTTGTGGGAATGGGCAAAATATAAAATTAAGTATTTTTTTATATCTGTGGGTAAAAGTAAGGCTCTTGAGAAAAGATAGTTTTTTGAAGATTTGAAATTTAAGTTGCAGTGATTAGATTAGAATGAAGAGTGCTGAAATTGATGTGGAGAATAATTTAATTCAAGCTAAAAACTATATTAAAAAAACTTGCCTTGTTTGCCAAAGGAAAGAAAATTATTTTTCATTCTAGAGTTAAGGATCTAGAGGAAGACGAGAAATGCTGTAGATATATATATATATATATATATATATATATATATATATATATATATATATATATATATATATATATATATTTTTTTTTTTTTTTTTACAAAAATCAATAAAAAAAAGAGCTAAGGATTTAATTACATCTTTTGAAGGGCAATCCTCTATTAATGGTATTCTAAGGCAAGTTTATGATTTTTATTCAGAATTATTTTCCAAGAGAGTGATAGGTAATTATTTGTTTGTGTTTGATAAATTAAGTGAGGATGATAACATTGAATTATGTAAAGAATTAAGTGAGGATGAAATTTTGAATGTTTTGAAAAGTTTTAATTCTGTTGTGATGGACTTGCAGTTATGTTTTTTTTGTGAGGCTTTGGGATTTGATAAAGGATTATTTGTTATTGATTTTTAGGGAGTGTATGTATGTGGATAAATTGCCTTTGTCATGGAGGAGAGGTAGGTGTGGTGTCTTTAATTTATAAGAAGGTGAGAATGTCTTGGCGCCCTATAACATTATTGAATGCGGACTATAACGTTTTTGCTAAATTAATTGCAGTTCATATGAAAGGTGTAATTGGAAAAGTAGTTGGTGATGATCAGGTTTGTGGTGTGCCTGGGGGAAGTATACATGAGAATTTGAGTATTTTAAGAGATGCTATTTTGTTTGGTATGCTAGAGATAGGGATCGAACGTTTGGAATTTGAAAAGGCATTTGAAAGGGTTGATCATGATTGGATGTTGTGTGTTTTGAAGAAAATGGGTATTCCAGATAGTTAAGCAGATTGTGACTATGTATAATAGGAATGTGAATGAAATTGTATCGAATGTTTTTTTCATCCAAGGGGCCCTCGCTTAACCCCACCCTCTAATGTCTAATTGAGGTTATGTGGCAACCTCAATTTTTAAATGCGGAATGCTAATAAGCTCTTAGAGGCAGTTATTTTATTTGCTATGTTAACATGGGCCATTACTAAAGCTGTATTTACTGGCTTAGTGACATAGTAATTATTGGTACAAGGACCCTGTATGTACTTATAGAAATACAATTTTGCAATACAGATGGCATACTTACCATGTTTTATGAGTAAATAATCAAAAATAATTATTGGATCAATATACTGTTTTGTATGAAGCATATAGTAAAGTGAAAAAGTTGTATTGTACCCCTACTAATATTGCTTTAGTTGAAGCATTACTTTTATTATGTACACAATCTATTTGGTGACTAAAAGACAACTGATAAAATGAAAGCTCTGCACAGAAAGCAAGTAGGTTGCTGTCGTAAGTGTTTTTCTTAGTGTTGTAGTGTTTGTTGGGTGTGTTTGCTAGGCTGTGCGTCATACCTCTTGAGTATGTGTGTGCATGTCTGTGTGTATGTGTGTATATGTTTGTGTGTGTGTGTGTATATACAGTATATGTGTGTATCTGTGTGTTTTTATATAGGTGCATTTGTTTGCATGTGCATATGTGCGTGTATTTGCATGTGTTTGCATGTGTGCATGTGTTTGTGTGTGTATATGTGTGCATGTATGTGTGCATGTGTTTGTGTATAAGTGTGTGTATGTGTATTTATGTGTATGTATAGGTGCATGTGTGGTTTTGTATGTGTGTGTGTGTGTATGTGCATGTGTTTGCATGTGTGCATGTGTTTGTGTGTGTGTATGTGTATATATGTATGTATGTCAGCAAGCCTTTGTGTGTATATGTGTGTGCGTAGGTGGATGTATGTGCATATGTGTATGAGTTTGAGTATATTACATAACTATGCTTTGGAAGGGGTGCTGTTCAAATGAGGAGTGCCCTGTCACAGACTTTGCCCTTGGGCCCACTGACTTCTAGTTACGCCTCTGCACAAACACATATTTAGATATATATGCATACCTCCCAACATTTCAAAATTCAAAAGAGGGACACCGTCCCCCGCCACCCCGCTGCAATTTTTTTTTTAAATGTGGTGGGCAGGAGCGGGGGCAGGGCTTAAAAAATCATAAGACCAAAGTAAAATAAATAAAATTCTAAATAAAGTCATATCTTTTAATACTCTTACGCAGCAAATTATACACAAGCTCAAACCACTGGTATAGCTATGTGAGCTCTGTATTTAATTAACCTTTGCAAAGACAGTGCTAAATATTTTTATCTTAATTGGACATTTGATAATAGATTCTTTAAAGCTGCTCTCTGCTTTCCTCATTAATATTCTAAATTCTGGCCTTTAAAGTTAGCAAAAATGCACTGTAACACACTACATAGTATACACTTATACATGCAGATACACACACACTACATAGCATACACTTATACATGCAGATATACACACACACACACACACTACATAGCATACACTTACACATGCAGATATACACACACTACATAGCATACACTTATACATGCAGATACACAAACACACTACATAGCATACATTTATACATGCAGATACACACACTACATAGCATACACTTATACATGCAGATACACACACACTACATAGCATACACTTACACATGCAGATACACACAATACATAGCATACACTTATACATGCAGATACACACACATACTACATAGCATACACTTACAGATGTAGACACACACACACTACATAGCATACACTTACACATGCAGACACACACACACTACATAGCATACACCTACACATGCAGATACACACACACACTACAAAGCATAAACTTACACATGCAGACACAAACTACATATCATACACTTATACAGGCAGATACACACACACTTCATAGCATACACTTATACATGCAGATACACACACACACACTACATAGCATACACTTACACATGCAGACACAAACTACATATCATACACTTATACAGGCAGATACACACACACACTACATAGCATACACTTACACATGCACATACACACACACACTACATACCATACACTTACACACACACTACATAGCATACACTTATACATGCAGACACACACACTACATAGCATACACTTATGCATGCATATACACACATACACTACATAGCATACACTTACGCATGCAGACACACACTACATAGCATACACTTACACATGCAGATAAATACACACTACATAGCATACACTTACACATACAGATGCACAGACACACACACTACATAGCATACACTTATACATGCAGATACACACACGCTTATACATACAGATACACACACACACTACACAGCTTACACTTATACATGCAGATACACACACATACACACTAATAGATACAGATAGACACACACACTACATCATATATGGGTATCTGTAACTCATTGTATGGGGTCCTGGGGTTGGCAAGCACATTAGCTGGCAGTCTGAGGCTGCCACTGTTCGTTACCCTGGTGTTAGCACTGCTCATTGAATGAAACTGAAGGCATGCTAGTATTATCACCAGGGGTAGACGTCATCACTACCAGGGATTAGAGGTCATCATTACCTGAGGTCAGAGGGTATACAGCGTTCCTACTCCTGCTTAACCTACGCACCATTACTTTTCCACAAGGAATCTAACAGGTATATAACCTTGGGAGAGAAAAGCCAGCTGCTTCTGAGTATGTGCCCAATAGAATTTAATTTGTTTTTTTTTTTAAATGCATGGGGCAATGCGGGACAGATGCCTAGCAACCTGGGACAGAGGGACAGACCCCTAAAATCGGGACTGTCCCGCAAAAATTGGGACAGTTGGGTGGTATGGTGTTATTATAAGTGTAACTGTACTTTGTAATATATTTTTCGTGGAACAGTTAAACAGAGCTCTGAGGAAGCGAAATCATTGTAGCTTAAATCACAATTGCACTCATGTAATCACATTTACTTTCAACTTGTAATATCAGCGGTAAACCCGATGAGAGCAAACACTTGCGATAAACCCCTTATCGCTAAAGCGTAACTGTTAGCGACCCACACATAATCTGGCCTTGGCACTCTGACTTCAGGGACTTTATACTGATATTTGGATTCTGTTAGTTGGTGCATAAAAACAAATATAGCTCTTTGTTATATGTTATATCTGTATATGTTTACTTTCTGCACACAATACTTTATTTAGAATGACACCATAATAAAATTGAGTAGCGTTTTGAAAATGAATGAGAATGCCCAGTGCATTTTAAATAATACATTTTTCATTGCATACATATTTTTTAACAGTATAGTAAGTATATGTTTTTCACCTACAAATTCTATACATTCAATAAATGGACCTTAATATATCTTTAACAATATGTTACACAGCTGGTTAGAAAAACAGCAAATTCCCAGTAGAGTTTTTAACTGACACTTTGAAGAACATGTTGTGCATTTTCATATGCACCTAAGAGTATGATGAATTATTGTGTTTCACTTGTACTTTTTATGTTTTTCTGTGTATTCTGTGCATAGAGGTATAAGTAGAAATCTCTAGGCTCCAGTGTAAACTCTGGTGTGAGGACCCCAATTTGGGCCTCATAGACACATTTTACCACCCACATACAAACATCTATGTAATGCTATCCTGCGTTTTGCAACCACCATTATTACTGACACTTCTAAGGATTCTTATTAGTAAAATAAAACAAAATGAACTGCTTGTTCATAGTACATCACAGTCTGTAGGATTGGTATAGTGGCCTTCTATGGCTTTCTGTTTCACAGGGGTATAACAATGTAATAATATCTAATTTTTACAATTTACGGTTGCACAAAGAGCTCATAAAAAGGAGAAAATATATTTTTCACCTTCATAAATCATATAGGAAAAAGAAAATAAAAAACATAGGAAAATTATTTAATTGAGTAGTATCATGGCACTAAGACGTTCAATGCCAGAGGAACAGCAGTAAAGCTGTCTGGTAGAAGGTCCATGTTTGCTGTTTATGCAGGAAAATGGCACAAGGAAGCAAATAAGAACGCAAGGTTTACATAGTTATGGAAGTTGATAGCATTTAGTAATCAACAAGTCTCCAAATGTACAGTTGGATATTATTTTCATGTAAAATACCTGTTTGGAAAAAAACTAGCAAGAACAAATATTACAATGAAAGAGATCTTTTGTTGCACTATTTGCTCTTGAGAAATGTGGTTCTCCACTGAAATGCATTGAGCTATTTAACTTTGAGTTATTTAAATAAGTTTCTATTAAATCGTCTTTTAAAATCTATTCCGTATACTCTGCTACATCCATTCTTCAATAAAACGCTGGAATCTTTGCTCCTCCATGAGCACATTTCCTTAGCGTTTTTTGGTGTAAGTACTACAATATTTTACTACTCTGACTCTGTTTAAGGCATACCTTTATGCTGGTTTGAAGATTTCATTGGATTTACAGTGTTTTCCCTGAGAGGTCAGCGCCATCATTGTTTGGGATCTCTATATCCGTCCTTAGGTACCATTAAAAAGCTGTGGTTAAAACTGCGGAGGGCACTGAAAAAATACCAGCTAAAACTAAACCTGAAGTGTGTTGTCATGCTTGCAGGGGTGGGCTTCAAAAAGTTTTAAAATAATTTTAGAAATGTACAGTTAGAATTTTATAAAATATTGATTAATAACATTCAATGGGCAAAATTACGAGTTAAGCCCACTAACAGTTAAGCTCACGCTGATAAAATATTAATAAAATTTCAGTATAGTTAATAATGCTCAACCGGTTTTGGCTAATGCCTTTTTCAACAGTGAAACATCTGATTCCATACTTTCTTTGTGAGTATATTACATTTAGTGCACCTTTCTGCAATCTAGTATTGCATAATGTTTGGTCTTCTCTTCTGAGGTGTCCGGGAGGGGATTGAAGACTTTTACATCTGTGCTTCCAAGGGGGAATTGCATCTCCATACTACTACATATGTATATATAAATGTATATATCTATATATACAGTATCTCACAAAAGTACACCCCTCACATTTTTGTAAATATTTTATTATATCTTTTCATGTGACAACACTGAAGAAATGACAATTTGCTACAATGTAAAGTAGTGAGTGTAAAGCCTGAATAACAGTATAAATTTACTGTCCCCTCAAAATAACTCAACATACAGCCATTAATGTCTAAACCTTTGGCAACAAAAGTGAGTACACCCCTAAGTGGAAATGTCCAAATTGGGACCAAAGTGCCTTAACCCTCTTGGGCATGGAGTTCACCAGAGCTTCACAGGTTGCCACTGGAGTCCTCTTCCACTCCTCCATGACGACATCACGGAGCTGGTGGATGTTAGAGACTTTTTCGCTCCCCCAAGTTCCGTTTGAGGATGCCCCACAGATGCTGAATAGAGTTTAGGTCTGGAGACATGCTTGGCCATTCCATCACCTTTACCCTCAGCTTCTTTAGCATGGCAGTGGTCGTCTTGGAGGTGTGTTTGGGGTCGTTATTTTGTTGGAATACTGCCCTGCGGCCCAGTCTCCAAAGGGAGGGGATCATGCTCTGCTTCAGTTTGTCACAGTACATGTTGGCATTCATGGTTTCCTCAATGAACTGTAGCTCCCCAGTGCCGGCAGCACTCATGCAGGCCCAGACCATGACACTCCCACCACCATGCTTGACTGTAGGCAAGACACACTTGTCTTTGTACTCCTCACCTGGTTGCCGCCACACACGCTTGACATCATCTGAACCAAATAAGTTTATCTTGGTCTCATCGGACCACATGATATGGTTCCAGTAATCCATGCCCTTAGTCTGCTTGTCTTCAGCAAACTGTTTGCAGGCTTTCTTGTGCATCATCTTTAGAAGAGGCTTCCTTCTGGAATGACAGACCAATTTGCAGACCAATTTGATGCAGTGTGCGGTGTATGGTCTGAGCACTGACAGGCTGACCCCCCACCCCTTCAACCTCTGCAGCAATGCTGGCAGCACTCATACATCTATTTCCAAAAGACAACCTCTAGATATGATGCTAAACACGTGCACTCACCTTCTTTGGTCGACCATGGCGAGGTTTGTTCTGAGTTGAACCTGTCCTGTGAAACTGCTGTATGGTCTTGCCCACCATGCTGCAGCTCAGTTTCAGGGTCTTGGCAATCTTCTTATAGCCTAGGCCATCTTTATGTAGAACAACAATTATTTTTCATATCCTCAGAGAGTTCTTTGCCATGAGGTGCCATGTTGAAGTTCCATTGACTAGTATGAGAGATTGTGAGAGCGATAACACCAAATTTAACACACCTGCTCTCCATTCACACCTGAAACCTTGTAACACTAATGAGTCACATGACACCGGGGAAGGGAAAATGGCTAATTGGGCCCAATTTGGACATTTCCACTTAGGGGTGTACTCACTTTTGTTGCCAATGGTTTAGACATTAATGGCTGTGTGTTGAGTTATTTTGACAGGACAGCAAATTTACACTGTTATACAGGCTGTACACTAACTACTTTACATTGTAGCAAAGTGTCATTTCTTCAGTGTTGTCACATGAAAAGATATAATAAAATATTTACAAAAATATGAGGGGTGTACTCACTTTTGTGAGATACTATATATATGTATATATACATACATATATTTGTGTGTACATATATATTTATGTATTTGTATGTGTATATATGTATTCAGACATATATTCTTGCATAAACCTATAAATACATATGTACACATATATAGAAATATATATAAGTGCATTGGAGCCCTTTGCAGTCAATTAGATGAAAACATGAAAAAACATATTTATGCAACATTCATATTTAATAAAAGTTTTAACTATGTAATTACTGTAAATATTTCACATTCCAATGTTCTGCACATAGGGTAATATATTCTATGCATTTATAAATAAATATTCTATATATATACATTGAGAAAGTTGTACTCCCACAAACTTAAAGACACAAGACCAGGCTGCAGTAATTAGTAACATGTAGATATAAGGGTAAACCTTTTTGTGTGTTATAAATCCAGAGAGTACATTTACCTATCTACATATATATAGGTATAGATATATATTGTACCAAAATACTATCAGATATATGTAGAAATATGTATTTATGAAAATTTTCTGCTATGTGAAGAACATTGGAATGTGAAATATTCATATTTTCATGTTGGGTTAGCGTACTTGAGAATATGCGATCTGGTTAGCGTTCGAGTACAGTGTTTTTTCTCCACAATTTTTGCTCCATTGACTTTTATGGGGGAATATGTTAACCCGCAAGCGATAGTTCGTCTTTTTTGTGTGCATCGGGTTAGCACACGAGCGATAACTTTTTTACTTTTAACTTGTAATTGTGCAAAAAGCTTACTACTAGCGCAGTTACCTCGTGAGCAGGAGCGCTAAATAGCACACCACTCATAATCTAGCCAATTATATACTGTACATTGTAAAGATCGCCACTATGTGCTAATACTGCAAAACTTATTTTATGGGGCTTCTGAATCACATCTAATTGCATAATGAATTATTCCGACATTAGAAAATGTCTGTTTGGATGGACATGTCAGAATACAATTAAAATTCCTTCAATTCAAAGAACCTGTTAGTAAAATAACTCCCAAACTTTTTTTATTTGTTATCGGAATTAAGCACTCAAATTTGGAGCCTTTATTCAGACTTAGGTTAACCATCTCTCTAGGATCACATAGGGACTGGATATATGTTTGACACAGTGTTCATAGTGGTTAAACTCCACTACTAAACTGTCCTCTTCTGGACTTTTCCTAGAAGAATATTGTTGAGGTGAAAACGTGACTATTTTAGCTTCACACATTTTCCTTCTGTAGCATTTACTTTCTCTGCAGTCAACCACATGTAATTCAAAACAGCTTAGTAACACCATAGTACCATGTTTATATCTATTAGAATAGCACATACAGTACATGTAGGGTGATATTACAAGTGGAGCACTGATTTATCATGCACACGCAAACAGGGATATTAGCCCATTTGCGGGCACGTTATAAATAACCAGCCATTATAAGTGGTTGCTTATTGCTACTGCAAGCTTGTGGTAGCAATTGGGGCTCAGAAAATTAACCAAAGATCAAATCTCTGGTTAATTTTCTAAATGTGCCACAAATGGCCCCAAAATAAAGTATAGTCATCTTTATTCAAAAATAAAAATGGTAGCATTTTTATTTTTTAATAAAGTAACTGCTAATTGCAAATATATAAGGGGCTAAAAGTCACGGCTGAGGAATGTAAGGAATAAAACGGCACTGAAAAGTGATTTACATTGCAGTCTATAGAAACTGTGTGTTCCCTGTAAATATAAACTGTATGTATATGCTTATAAACATATATATGTATGTGTTAATATGTGTATATATGTGTGTATGTATATATATATATATATATATATATATATATAACACACAGAGAAAACCCAGCACTCACTTACAAGCTCTCAGCTAAGATTTAAAAGCAAAAATGGAAAGGTTAGTCACCGCATCTGGCCAAATGGGACAAGCTCAGGTACCACGTCAAGGTCCTTTCCAATACCTGAGACCCTAAAACAGCCACACAAAGCAAGCTTTCAAATCTAAACAAACTGAAAACAAGGGAAGGGTGTACAGGAATATGTAACCACCCTAGACATATACAAAACACGGAAGGGAACTGCACTCTCATACCGGACCGGGTACACATCCCATGACCCTGCAACATGCTCAGCCCTGGGTGCCACTGGCACTCACAGGAAGCTGTGCTGTCCCCAGAGCCACAAGCAGTTAACCCCAGACAGGTCTGGGTGCAAGAACCATAGGGAAAATTACAAAACAAATTAATACAACACACAGAGAAAACCCAGCACTCACAAGCTCTCAGCTAAGATTTAAAAGCAAAAATGGAAAGGTTAGTCACCGCATCTGGCCAAATGGGACAAGCTCAGGTACCACTTCAAGGCAACCTTCCCTTGTTTTCAGTTTGTTTGGATTTGAAAGCTTGCATTGTGTGGCTGTTTTAGGGTCTCAGGTATTGGAAAGGACCTTGACGTGGTACCTGAGCGTGTCCCATTTGGCCAGATGCGGTGACTAACCTTTCCATTATATATATATATATATATATATATATATAAATATACACATATTAACACATAAATATATGTACAGGGAGTGCAGAATTATTAGGCAAGATGTATTTTTGAGGATTAATTAATTCTCAATGAACCCAAAAAACTCATTAATATCAAAGCTGAATAGTTTTGGAAGTAGTTTTTAGTTTGTTTTTAGTTATAGCTATTTTAGGGGGATATCTGTGTGTGCAGGTGACTATTACTGTGCATAATTATTAGGCAACTTAACAAAAAACAAATATATACCGATTTCAATTATTTATTTTTACTAGTGAAACCAATATAACATCTCAACATTCACAAATATACATTTCTGACATTCAAAAACAAAACAAAAACATATCAGTGACCAATATAGCCACCTTTCTTTGCAAGGACACTCAAAAGCCTGCCATCCATGGATTTTGTCAGTGTTTTTAACTGTTCACCATCAACATTGCGTGCAGCAGCAACCACAGCCTCCCAGACACTGTTCAGAGAGGTGTACTGTTTTCCCTCCTTGTAAATCTCACATTTGATGATGGACCACAGGTTCTCAATGGGGTTCAGATCAGGTGAACAAGGAGGCCATGTCATTAGATTTTCTTCTTTTATACCCTTTCTTGCCAGCCACGCTGTGGAGTACTTGGACGCGTGTGATGGAGCATTGTCCTGCATGAAAATCATGTTTTTCTTGAAGGATTCAGACTTCTTCCTGTACCACTGCTTGAAGAAGGTGTCTTCCAGAAACTGGCAGTAGGACTGGGAGTTCAGCTTGACTCCATCCTCAACCTGAAAAGGCCCCACAAGCTCATCTTTGATGATACCAGCCCAAACTAGTACTCCACCTCCACCTTGCTGGCGTCTGAGTCGGACTGGAGCTCTCTGCCCTTTACCAATCCAGCCACGGGCCCATCCATCTTGCCCATCAAGACTCACTCTCATTTCATCAGTCCATAAAACTTTAGAAAAATCAGTCTTGAGATATTTCTTGGTCCAGTCTTGACGTTTCAGCTTGTGTGTCTTGTTCAGTGGTGGTCGTCTTTCAGCCTTTCTTACCTTGGCCATGTCTCTGAGTATTGCACACCTTGTGCTTTTGGGCACTCCAGTGATGTTGCAGCTCTGAAATATGGCCAAACTGGTGGCAAGTGGCATCTTGGCAGCTGCACGCTTGACTTTTCTCAGTTCATGGGCAGTTATTTTGCGCCTTGGTTTTTCCACACGCTTCTTGCGACCCTGTTGACTATTTTGAATGAAACGCTTGATTGTTCGATGATCACGCTTCAGAAGCTTTGCAATTTTAAGAGTGCTGCATCCCTCTGCAAGATATCTCACTATTTTTGACTTTTCTGAGCCTGTCAAGTCCTTCTTTTGACCCATTTTGCCAAAGGAAAGGAAGTTGCCTAATAATTATGCACACCTGATATAGGGTGTTGATGTCATTAGACCACACCCCTTCTCATTACAGAGATGCACATCACCTAATATGCTTAATTGGTAGTAGGCTTTCGAGCCTATACAGCTTGGAGTAAGACAACATGCATAAAGAGGATGATGTGGTCAAAATACTCATTTGCCTAATAATTCTGCACTCCCTGTATATATTCAAATATATTTATATTGGCTGCCCATCGCTGCTTGACTTACCCCCTTCACTGCGCTAGTTCTCATGCCGTGTCTTACGGCCTGAGAACGAGGCTCCCATTGGAGCCTATGGAAGCGCGCTCTATTTTAAGCAATATTTTGCTCAACTCGTAATCTGGCCCTAAGTAAATATTGTTTTCGTAAAAAAAGTAAGTGAAGAAAGGGGTTATTATTTTACAATCAGGAAACAAACTTTTCTAGCTCTGTATCACAGGTGTTGTATGTTTGTCAGTAAGTATTATGACAAAATTGTACTGATTTATCAGTATCATATTTATTTTTGTCAACAAAACTAAATGTAAGTACTTTAAAAAATATGAAAATACATAAAAAAATTAATTGACATACAAAGCACCAGATACATGTTTTAGAATAAGTTAACATAAATCAATCAATCAACCTGGATACAATAGAGCACGGGTGCTTAACCTTGGTGATACAGAGGTTTTGGAACTACATTTCCCATGATGGTCAGACACTGAGCTCAGCTGGACGAGCATCATAAGAGATGTACATTAAAATAGCGCTCCACTTGTAATCTAGCTCTAAATAAATAAATAAAGATATCTTATTAAAAAGTTAGATACAACCAGAACTTCCAAACAATATATCCCTAAATCATTAAAAGCAATTAATTTTGAGCTTTCATTTTTTATTTACATCAAACTCAACTATATTTACGATGGGACTATAATTTGAATATACTAGTGCATATTTTTGCATATTTAACAAATGTCTCTCTACAGATTTACATGCATCTTGTGGATTCAGCAGGGTATGAAATATAAGTCCTGCTCAATGTACAGTATTGTGCAAAGCTCAGTCTACTAATGAGAAACATCTGGGTCAAAAATCAACTATTTGTTTGTAAACCCCAATGCTGTGTTATGACATTTAAAATTCTACACATTTTATCATTCCCATTATATGCAAATGGATGTAGTTTTCTCTCTGAACATGGGCAATGTATTACATTATTTTTTCCTTTTCAGCATTTTCTTCAACTTAACTTGAGTTAATCCAAACATATCTCATCCTGAAGGACACCAATAAAGTGTATGCTTCCTCCCTCTAACATATACTGTGTATATATATATATATATATATATATATATATATATATACATATATACACTCAGTATATATATATATACAGTATTTATATACAGGTGGCCTTCATTTTACAACGGTTCAATTTACACAGTTTCAGAATAACAACCATTTTTGTGACTGCTATTGAAAAGCATTGAGAAGCAGTGCATTAATTAAAATAGCCAGTAGGTGGAGCTGTCCGCTTGTGTTGCAGCAAAGCCAAGCAAGCTGAAATTAATCAGTTGAACCAGACCTGAGCTATCGAGCAGATTTCAAAGGAACAAGATCTTCCTGTCTATAAATCAGTCCAGATTGGAATGCATAGAAAGAACTGTTTGCAGAAAAATGCAAGTGAAGTCTGTGTTGTGTGATTATTTTATTAGGTTTATAATGCTGTTAAGCACATTTTTTTGTTCATTTAACTTAATTTATTTATATATTCTGTGTTGTGTGATTATTTTATTAGGTTTATAAAGCTGTTTAGCCTTTAAAGTCTTCATTTCAAAGCTTTAAAAATAATGTATTAGGTGTTACTTATGACAATTTTGAGAGGGGCCTGGAACCTAACTCCCACACTTCCCATTGACTTACATTATAAACTGGGTTTCAATTTACAACGGTTTCAATTTACAACCATTCCTTCTGGAACCTAACCCCAGCGTAAACTGAGGGCTACCTGTATATATATATATATATATATATATATATATATATATATATATATATATATATAGATAGATAGATAGATAGATAGATAGATAGAGGATGAATATCACCCTGGAGTGATCTCACTGGGATGATTGACAAGCCCTACCCTTTTGCTATTGGTTGCCCGAGAGTAGGGGTGGCATTACACAATGATAAACACAGGCAACAAATGCCACCTGCACAACTCGATTGCGAGCAGACAGGTTCCCTGCCTGTGAACTTTGTCAGCCTGGAGAGTGATAAATTTGGCCCCTAGACTATTCATGGCAATGTTTCCAAAACTAAATTAAAACTTCAGTGGACCCTAGATAACAGAATGATTAAACGTAACCCTAGGGCCCTTGCACACAGCCTCATCTAGCCACTTGTAAGTCAAATGATACAGTTGCCCTTTATATTTGACATAAAGCCCTATTACCGGGTACCATCTTTATCTAATGTTGTCCCTTGCTCCCTGGACTTTCTATGACACACTTTTCTGCAGTCTCCCTGATTTTTTACACAAACTAAAAAGGACTAACTAAGAAAATGCCTGATGCAATGACATATTCAAAGCAAAGCTTGAGAATACATAACCTCTTAAAATGCCAGTGAAATGTCTGTTGCTTATAGATCTTCCTAATTTGAGTGGTTTTACACAAACAATCATGCAGAAGAGATGGTTAGATTGGATAGTAATGGTTTAAAATATAAGCAAAATATCACCATAACTTGTACCTCAAGTTATTGCACATGAAGTTATTGCACATGAAGTTATTGCACATGAAGTTATTGCACATGAAGCTATTGCACATAAAGTTATTGCACATTAAGTTATTGTATATGAAGTTATTGCGTGGCATTTATGATTTTTTTGCAATTGGGAATAGTATGTTTGCCTTCAGTTCAGTATAATGGTTTATTGGTTATATAACATAGCAATATAAATGAAATAACTCCCTATATACTGATTACTAAGCATATGAGTGCACTTGTGTATGGAATTTCTGGCATTATAGAGGAATTCTGCTTATGGGATTACTGGCCATATGCTTGCCATATGTAAATGCGATTGCTGTTAATATACCAGCCCTTCCTATTTGAGATACTCACAACAGGCTTATAGCCTATGGGCTCCATTTATCATGTCTGCTGGATATCGCTGCAGTTATCATTGCACAAGCATTTCACTTGTGCAATGCCAACCCCTGCCCACTGGTGGCAAATCGGCTGCTAGCAGGGGCTGTCAATCATCCCGATCATATCGGATCAGGATGATTTCAATCCATCACCTAAATGTTGGCGGACAATTTAAAGACCACTGCTTTTTAACTTTCGTATCAGGCGAGCCTATAATGATGGGCCTCCGAAACAGCATCCGCTGCTTGATAAATGGAGCCCTATGAGTGTGGGTTACTAGCTATGTATGTACCTGCCCTGTCTATTAGGGATTACTAGCTATGTGGTTGCCTTCTGTATGTGTAATGTATAAGAGTCAGAAATATCTTGATATGCTGTATAATGGTGCTGAGTAACACTTTTAATGAGCAGTATGGATTGTATAATTATACTGAGTATATATACATGGTTGGTTGTATACTCTTAATAGTGGCGAATATTCATAAAGGATAAAGAGTATGCTGGGCTTTTTGTGCACCGATAATGAACATGCTGCACTCCATAAGGAGATTGAGTTTCCATACACTGATAATTATTATACTCAATATACACAGCCCTATAACACTTTATAGAGATTTCATATTGGTTACAGAATAAGCCCTTTGTTGCCAACGTCCAACTTTCTGACCCTGAACCAATCTTCTGCATTTTTTTGTACTTAAAGAAAAAGTAGTGAAGGAAAAAGAATAGAGACACTGTCATTAACAAAGCACTCTGCTTCAACATTTCACTGTGGCTGAAGCAGTGGATCATATACCCAACATGCTGTGCAAACAAATCTTCCCATTCTGTGAATAGACAGGATTCACATGTTGTGAACCTGTATGCATTTCATTGCAGATTGGGAGGCGCATATGTTCCCCATATTTACCATTGCATGAGCAAATGTTCAATCAATGCTGTGCCCCTACCCTTTACGCAACCAATTGAGTAGGGCTTGTCAATCACCTCGCTCAAATGAATCTGGGGTGATTTTAATCTGTCAAAGCCAAGTTGGCAAGCAGGTTTATGAAGCAGCAGTTTAAACTGCTGTTTTTTTAACATTAGGGATTTTTTAAATTTTATTTTTAAATTTTCTTTATTTGGTTTATTGTGTTTATAGTGATTGCCATTCCAGTGATTTATTGAGTGGGTCTCCGGTGTACCTCTGTCAAAGTAGATGTACAACATTTCAGCATCTTTACATTCTAACATTATGGTGTAGTCATGATTCGTCTTTTGTAATTCTTCCATAATATTATTTCTATATTATTTTTCTTATTTATGGATGCATTGTTTAGTATTGTTATACACTGGTTATGTAATTCACAGAAAGGGCGTTTATTGTATTTACCAATGGGTTACACATGTGTTTTATAAATTATAAAAGGATGCAGTGGAGTCCTAACACCTATGGCTATGATTACGGCATAAGCTGAAACGCGTAAGCCAGCTTGGTGTTACGCTCTCTCTGTGCGGATGTTGCTTGTTCACGTTTTAAATTTAGAAATAAAGGTTTTGTTTTTAAGCGGACTGTCCGGACGTTCCTTTTTTTACTATTTGTTAGTGGACATAAAAAATGTGATATTTTCCTTAATTCTTGCTAGCACTATGGGATTTTTTAAAATTATAGTATTAAGAGATCAAGATATGTCCCTAGCGGGGTCAAAGACTCCCTTCAATGTACACTCCACCATACAGTGGTATTATATCAGAGGACTGTACCAACCGAAGCTAAATTTGGCTTATGAGGACATAGTCAATTCTGGTATGAGACTTATGCACTGGAGAAAAAAATGTGTAGACTCTTACCCCTCTATGTTAAAACCCTCCACCCATCTATCAGGTTATGATCAAGAATAACCTCGTCTGGGGTCACTCGTGTCAGGATCTTGGGAATATCAGTGACTGTTACTTTAATTCCTCCACCAATCATCTACTTACTTCCCCTTTAAATCCTTCCCGCTTCTGTAAACCGTTGCTTAGTATTTTGTTTCCTGCACCGTTGCAGTAGGCTACCTACCTAAGCTATCAAAAGGCTACCCAGCTTATTCGGCAAAGATAAAATCTGATAACATCAGTTTTCTATTTTCTGTTACAGACCTTACTTGCACTTATCCTCTCAGGGATCAACTTTGTGAATGGACTTAAGAACAGCTGACAAGCATAATTCCCCTTTTTGTTACGGGATCAAGACGCAACTGCTTTTTCATCTGCTAACTAAACCTCTCCAAAGGTATACCTTTCACTTGTAAATATTATACATTGTCTCTCTTTACTCACAGTTGTTGCGGACTTCTAATCTGAACATTGTAAAAAATTCAAATCGGCAACCACACGCTAAGACTTCAGGACTGTCTGTCAGCGTGTAGAGGAAAACTCCTCCCCTTTGAGCTTTTACTCTGAGAGCTCCGGATTGATGCTCACTGCAGTACTCACAGCTTCAATCCCTTCCGGAACGTAAGTGCTCAGTAATTAAAACGCTAACTTTTTCTTGTTGTTTGCTAAAAATCCACACTCCATGCTACTCCTAAAATAAGTGTCTATTGAATGCACTAATACCGAACTTAAGAAAATTCTTGCTAAGAACTTTGAGTCTGTTTTGTTACATTGTTACTTTGGATATGATATAGATAAACTAAGAAGTTTCCTAAACATCACTCATGTGAATTTACAACTATAAAACAAATGAACCTTTAACACAGTCTGAACCTGTCAACACTTAACCTCATAGTGTTGTGCCTTATGACTGTGTAACAAATATACTATTTATTTGTAAATCTCCAGTTGCACTCCATATCAAACAATCACTAATGTGGATAGACAACACTTATTACAAAATACTGGAAGACATACAGACAATTCAAAAATGCCTGCCACTTACTTTATTCCCTGAAACCCATGACTTATCCTACTGAACGGGTAAAGGTGCTGACCACCATTTCTTTTCTCAGATCTGAACCTAGGATCTGGGCCGATCATCTATGTGAGACAGACGATCCCCTCTTAGGTTCATTAAATAATTTATTTTTGGCAATGGATGAACTGTACAAAGATGCTGACATTCAACTCTCGGCGGAACAAAAGATGAGGAATCTTAAACAAGGAAAAAAAACAGTGGAAGAGTATATCACTGAATTTAAGTTATACGCCTCAGATTCTTCATGGAGTGCAATATCATTACGCAATCAGTTCCGTCTTGGATTGGCTGAGAATGTTAAGGACGAACTCGCACGTGTTGAGTTACCTACCAATCTTGATGCATTAATAATATTATCCATTCAAATTGATCAACGGTTGCGGGAAACGAAGGCTGAACGCTCAAATCTCGAATACCAACCTAAACCCAGAGGCAAAAGTTACACCTCCCAATCCCCCCCATCTACATCAGCCGTAACACCTATGGAAATTGGCTTGTTACGTGGTCCGCTTACTCCTGAGGAAAGAACCCACAGGAGGAGGAATCACCTTTGCATGTACTGTGCGAGTCCATCATACACGGTCACTGAGTGCCCTACTTTACAAAGGAATAAAAAGAGTAAGTTCACTGATGTTTTTTCTTCACTACCTCATAATGATACTCACCCTTACTGTAGACTATCTCTTCTTTTACAGTGGGACCATAGGAGATTGGAAACCACAGCGATAATCGACTCAGGAGCCCTAGGAAATTTCATCAATATCACAACTGTTCAGAATAATACAATTCCCACTATGTTGGAACCTAATCCTGTGACGATTCGAGTTATTGATGGGTCCACTATAAGTTTTGGTCCCATTACACATCACACGATTCCATTACTGGTTACATCAGAAATAGGGCACACAGAGTATATATCTTTTGATGTGATTCCATCACCTCACTTCCCGGTTATTTTGGGAGTTAACTGGCTACAGTTACACAATCCTACCATTGACTGGAGGAATTTACAAATCCAGTTCCAATCTACCTATTGTATTGATAATTGTTGTCCTAAACACCTTCTTCTTCATTCTACACCACAGGGCGTTGGAATACCCAAAACTTATAAGGATTTCGAAGGCGTTTTCAGCGAAACAGAGGCTGAGAGTTTGCCTCCACATCGGGTATACGATTACCCTATACAGCTCATTCCAGGTGCATCCATACCAGTGGGACATCTATACCGAATGAGTCAACCCGGGCTTAACTATCTTAAAAATTATCTACAAGAGAATCTACGTAAGGGATTCATTAGACCCTCCACATCCCATGCGGGAGCAGGGATGTTTTTCGTGACTAACAAGGATTCCACACTTCGACCAATAATTGATTACAGACAACAGAACAAACAAACAGTGAAGAACCGATATCCACTTCCTCTTATTCCCGAGTTAATCGAACAACTATCAACAAAGATCAACAAGGATCTTCACAAAACTAGACTTAAGAGGTGCCTATAACCTCATTCGCATTAGAGAGGGTGATGAATGGCTTACTGCCTTCAGAACCAGATATGGCTTGTTTGAGTATTTGGTAATGCCGTTTGGTTTAACCAAAGCACCCGCCACATTCCAGCATTTTATCAATGATATCTTTATGGATTTGCTGGATGTGTGTGTGGTTATATATCTCGACGATATTCTTATCTACTCTACTACATTAGAAGATCACATTAAATATGTGCGGTGGGTGTTATTTCAGCTAAGAGTTCACAAACTGTACGCTAAGCCTGAAAAATGTTCTTCTCACGAAACAACAATCTCTTTCCTTGGCTATACAATATCGCCTGAAGGTGTACAGATGCAAAGCGAAAAAGTTGATGCAGTTAAGGACTGGCCAGTACCAAAGACCAAGAAGGATCTTCAACAGTTCCTTGGATTTTCAAATTACTACCGCAAGTTCATTAGGAACTTCTCCACGATTGTCAAACCGCTTACATAACTTACCAGTATCACGAAACCCTTCTCTTGGACTCAGGAGACCTCCAAGGCCTTCAACCACCTTAAGGAAAGCTTCACTAGTGCCCCTATATTGCACTTCCCAGATGTCAACCTTCAATATGTATTGGAGGTTGATTCTTTGGATTATGCCATAGGTGCTGTACTCTCACAAAGAAAGTCTATAACAGAACCATTATATCCCATCTCTTACTATTCCAAGATAATTTCATCTGCCGAGAGGAATAACACGATTGGGGACAAAGAATTACTCGCTATACGCAGATCCCTTGAGTTCTGGAGGCATTTATTAGAGGGAGCCAGATATCCCATCATTATATACACAGACCACAAAAACCTGCAATATTTACAAAATAATAAGACCTTGTCTGCAAGACAGGTTCGTTGGTCACTATACTTCGCTAGATTTGATTTTCAAATAATCTACTGTCCAGCAAGTAAAAATGGTAAGGACGATGCCTTATCATGGCAGACAACTATGCACACAGGATTAGCTTCTCCTACATCTATTATTCCTACAGAACGATTCATCTCCACACCAATCAACTACCACAATAATACTAAACTTCTCACTCTACAAACCCAACATCTACCTTTGATTTCAACTATACATACAGATTTGGGTCCCACAACTAACAAAGTAACACCACCAGAGGATCAGAGAACAAAACTCCTAGAACAACATCACGAGTCTCCCTTAGCAGGACATCCAGGAGTCAAACGTACTCTAGAACTTCTCACAAGAAAATTCTACTGGCCTCATATGAAATCAACTGTAGAAGACTATGTAAAACCATGTGTAGTCTGCCAAACTTCAAAAAATGAGAAAAGGTCACCATATGGGTTGTTGATGCCAATACCTATTCCTGATAGACCCTGGCAACAATTGTGGATGAATTTTATTGTTGATTTTCCCCCATCCAAGAATCAAACCACTATTTTCGTAGTCATAGACACCTATACAAAGATGGCACATTTTATACCGTTCCATAAAGTACCGTCCTCTACTGAAACAGCAGCGCTATTCACAAATAACATTGTTAAACTACATGGTGTGCCTTCAGTTGTTATTTCTGATAGAGGATCGCAGTTTACCTCTCGGTTCTGGAAAAAGCTCAGTGAGTCCTTAAAATTTGAGCACCTCTATAGCACGTCATTCCATCCACAAACAAACGGTCAGGTGGAAAGACTCAACCAGTGGCTCGATGAATACTTAAGATGCTTTAGTTCATACCAACAAAACAACTGGCACAAATACCTGCCATTGGCAGAATATGCATACAACAACTTAACCAACTCCTCAACAAATCTTTCTCCTTTTTACGCTAATTACGGATTCCATCCTAGCTTTGACTCCCAAACTGCCGAACCATCTAGTTCTCCTCTAGTGGATGAATTCAACAATTCTTTACTGGATAACTTTAGATTTCTCAAAGAAAATATCACAAAAGCTCAGGCCACACAAAAACTAAATTTTGACCTTCTGAGAAGAAACCTCCACTCTACCTTGTCGGAGATAAGGTATGGCTTTCAACCAAAAATCTTAAACTGCATGTACCCAGTAAGAAATTCGCACATCGTTTCATTGGACCATTCTCTATTGCTAAAGTGGTCAATGCGAACGCTGTTACCCTAACTCTTCCATCCACTATGAAAATCCATCCAACCTTCCATGTGTCCCTCTGGAAACTCAGTTTTACCTCCCACTATTACAGAATCAGAGGTTTATGAGGTTCATTCCTTGCTGGATTCTAGATATCATAAACGTGAATTGCAGTACTTGGTCCGCTGGAAGAACTTCTCTGCAGAAGAAGATAGTTGGGAACCTGCTTCAAACCTTGATGCTCCAAAGCTTGTTTCTCAATTCCACCATCAGAATACGGATCAACCTCAAGCTGAGGATCAGCTTGTTTGAGGAGGGGGTCCTGTCAGGATCTTGGGAATATCAGTGTAACAATCAACTCACTTGTAATTGTAACTACCAAGATTTCATGTAAAATTGAGGATGTGTTACAAGAGTTGAGGATGACAGTACACTATATGCTTTTAGTGAACTGTATAACACTTGTTGTTAATTTTGCCAGACAGCTAGCTCCCAGTAACTGGAATGTCTGTTAGTGGGAGTTTACTTTGGCAGGTATTCGTAGCAATGGATAAACAGAGATAAACAGTAGTGCAGTGGTTAATTATACATCAGGATGCAGTTAGTAGAGAGAGATCAGGGTTAAATGCAAGCAGCTTCTGTCTACAAACAGTAGTGCAGAGGTTAATTGTACTTCAGGATGCAGTTAGTAGAGAGAGTTCACGGTTAAATGCAAGCAGCTTCACCATACAAATCTTACACTTGTAGTATGTTTAAGTGTACTTCAGAAGAGAGTTGCACAGTGTGTTTATGAAAGTTTATACAGCACCTGTCCTGAAGTCGCTGAATGAGATTTCCCCTTTAAGCAAACAGCAGCTGCTGTGAGTGCGATGTGTGCAGCACAGAGAACCGGTCCCAATGAGCTTGGTGAGCAGTGTGAACGCTGTGGTCCCTGTGTTTTCTGTTTGCTGAGTGGCGTGTCACGCCAAGTTGTTAGGAATACTCACAAGCAGACCCTGGATGGGGGAGGTGTGGAGTGAAGTCCTGCTGCAGATATGTAATGTCAGCTCCGGCTGAAGTAGAGGTATGCTGATAGAAAAGGAAATAAATACACAGTTTAAATCCTGTTATGCTGTACAAAAAGGTAAGGACTGGAACTGTAGCTATTTCACTTCAATAAACCAGCAAAGGACCATGGGAGGAAGCAGGTTTATATTGGGTTCAGGTAGGAAGTTAACAAGAAGTAAAGGTGGTATATAGTATTTGCTTGACACATTTAAGGTGGAATAGGAGGATAATGACACATACCCCCCCCCCAAAGATCCATCAAGAAGGGATCAGGGTGCGGGACGATCGGGATGGCGCCTATGAAAGAGGGACACCAGCTGGGGAGCCGAGAGGTTGGCTGCAGGCTCCCAAGAATCTTCAGAGGAATCAAATCCAGCCCAATGGACAAGGTACTGCAGTTGTCCATTGCATCGAGTCCAAAACCGAATGTACTTCATATTCAGGATCCGGCGTCGGGGACACCAGAGCAGGAAGAGGCAGAAGACGAGAGGTATCACAGGGTTTGATCAATGATATATGAAAAGTCGGATGGATGCGGTAAGTAGCAGGGAGCTGTAAGGTAACAGTAAGTGGGTTGCGAATGGCTACAATTGGAAAAGGACCAACAAAGAGATTGTTAAACTTCCTGCATGGTGAGGGTATTTTAAGATTTTTTGTGCTCAACCAAACCATGTCCCCAACCTTGTAATTAGGTTGTGGACGATGCCGTAAATCATAGTAGCGCTTTTGAGAAGCTTGTGCATGCTTGATATTGCTTTGGACCACATTGTATGTTAGTTTAATAGAATTGATAAGATCATTAACCTGAGGACAAGGAGTGTGAGAGGATGATAAGGGATGGAAGCGTGGATGGAGTCCTGAGTTGATATAGAAAGGTGAAAATCTGGTAGAAGAGTTAGTAGTATTATTGTATGCGAATTCCGCTTGAGGTATGAAGGAGATCCATGATTCTTGTGTGCTAGAGCAGAAGCATCTTAAGTACTGCTCTAGCCACTGGTTGGTCCTCTCACAGAGACCATTTGACTGCGGGTGGTATGAGGTGGTGAGATGTTGCTGAATGGAAAGAGGAACAGAGAAATTTCCAAAACTTTGAGGTGAACTGCGAGCCTCTGTCACTCAATACAGATGTAGGTAATCCGTGAAGGCGCACAACCTCTTTGATAAACAGCTCGGCAGTTTGTTGTGCTGTAGGGAGAGAGTCAGTTGGTATGAAATGAGCCATACGAGAAAATAGATCCACTACGACAAATATGGCAGTCTTTCCTTGGGATTTAGGGAGATCAACGATAAAGTCCATAGAGAGGCTTTTCCATGGGCAATCTGGAATGGGTAGGTTTTGTAATAGGCCAATAGGCAATTGGTGTGAAGGCTTAGAGGTCTGACAGGTGGGGCAGGACTTGATATAGGCTTTTACTGAGTGTTTCATGTAGGGCCACCAAAAATGTCTTTGTAGGAGATCCAGTGTCTTTTGTACACTTAAGTGTCCAGCCAGTGTAGAATCATGTGTGAGTTGTAAAGCCTTGTCACGGAGAGTGGGAGGTATATAAAACTTAGAGTTGTTACATAGGATACCATTGTCATCCATAGATAAAGTGTAGGAACTTGTAGTGGGATCCAATTGTTGTTGGGTTTTGAGCTCTGAAAAATCCCTGGACATGAAACCAATGAAGGATGTTTTAGGGATTATAGTTGCGTAGGAAGGATCAGAGTGGGGCTTATGGTCCTTGCGTGAGAGAGCGTCAGCTTTTCCGTTTTTTGATCCGGGCGGTAGCTTATGGTAAAATTGAACCGGGAGAAGTAGAGGCTCCAACGAAATTGGCGAGCAGAGAGAGTGCGATTGGTTTGGAGGTATTGGAGATTTTTGTGATCGGTGAGAATAGTTATAGGATGTTCTGCCCCCTCCAGTAAGTTTCTCCACTGATCAAAGGATGACTTGATGGCTAATAACTCTTTTTCCCCTGTGGGGTAATTCAACTCAGCGGGTGTTAAAAGTCTGGAGAAATAACAAACAGGATGGATCTGTTTGTCAGGAGAGGACCTTTGAGAAAGAACTGAACCGATGGCATATTCGGAAGCGTCAACTTCTAATATGAACTGAGCTTTGCTGTTTGGTAATTGAAGAATAGGTGATGTCACAAACAGGGACTTGAGGTCATTGAAGGCTTTTTGAGACTGGGGGGTCCAGAGGAAAGGCTTTGTCGTCTTAGTGAGATTTGTTAATGGCTTAGTGATACCTGCGAAATTATGGATAAAGCGCCTGTAAAAGTTTGCAAAGCCTAAGAAGCGTTGTACTTCTTTGATAGTGGTTGGTGTAGGCCAAGATGTGATGGCTTTGATTTTATTGTCTTCCATCATAATGGTACTTTGACTGATACGGTAGCCTAGGAATGAGACCTCTGTAACATGGAAGAGACATTTCTCTAATTTTACGTAAAGACTATGTGACCTTAGTCTGGACAACACTTGCCTGACATGTATGACATGTTCTGAAAGGGAAGAAGAATAGATTAGAATATCATCAAGATAGACCACCAGAAAAGTGTCTAAGATGTCCCTAAAGATATTGTTGATAAAATTCTGGAATGTCGCCGGGGCGTTGCACAGACCGAATGGCATAACAGTATATTCAAAAAGACCATACCTAGTCCTAAATGCTGTCAGCCACTCGTCCCCGGACCTTATTCTAACAAGGTTATATGCGCCCCTAAGGTCTAGTTTGGTAAATATAGTAGCGCCACTCAAACTCTCAACCAATTCTGGGATTAGAAGTAGCGGGTACCTGTTCTTTATCGTGCGTTTATTTAATTCACGATAATCTATAATAGGGCGCAAGGACCCGTCCTTTTTTTTTACAAAAAAGATGCCGGCACCGGCAGGGGAAGTGGAGGGATGGATGAAACCTTTTTTTAAATTGTCAGTTATGTAGTTTTTTAAATGTTGTAACTCAGGTCTGGACAGGGGATAGATATGGCCGTAGGGAATGGTGGCTCCAGGTAACAGGTCAATGGGGCAATCGTAGGACCTGTGTGGAGGTAATGACTCGGCCTCTTTCTGATCGAAGACATCAGAGAAATATGAATACTGAGGAGGAATAGAAGGAGTAGAGGTAGAGAGTAAATGAGCGGTTGGAAAACAGGTCTTAGAGCAGTAAGAAGAGGGAAAGGATAGAGTAAGTGTGTCCCAATGCACCGTGGGTTGGTGTAACTGTAACCAGGTAATTCCCAGAACTATAGGATAGAGAGGGGATGATATAATTTCAAAGGTAATGGTCTCAGAATGACCAGAGGCAGTAGTAACCAGTAAGGGAATAGTCTGTTGCATGACAGGACCAGATGGTAGATGTGAACCGTCAATAACTTTGAGAGGCAGAGGTGTGCTTTTGAAAGAAGAAGGTATTTTATTAACAGTGACTAAACTCAAATCAATAAAGTTGGCACATGTTCCGGTATCTATGATGGCTTCACACTTTATCCTGTGTTGTTCCCACTGCAAGGATAAGGGTAATGTTAGATAGGCAGTGGCAATATTTTTTGTGTTTAGGCAATGGTTGAAAGGGTGTACCTTACCTATCTTCTGTTTGAGTAGTAGTGGACACTCCTTAACAACATGGTCTGCTGATGCGCAATACATGCACAAATTTAATGTACGGCGTCTCAATTTCTCTTGTGGAGAGAGGGGTCCACGTAGAAAACTAATGTCCATAGGTTGCTCAGGTGGTGAAGTAGATGGCGTCTGTATAACCCTGCGCTGAGGGGGGTTAGAGGGGCTTTTTTCTTGCCTCCTCTCCCTAAGTCTACGGTCAATAGTAGTGGTAAGGATGTACAGTTCTTCCAGGCGGTCAGGAATGCCTACTCTGGCGAGTTCATCCTTAATGTCTTCGGATAAACCAAGGCGATACTGGTTTTTCAGAGAAACCTCATTCCAGAGGGAATCTCTGGCCCATATCCTAAAACGAGTGATATACTCTTCAACTGGGGCTTTAAGCTGTTTTAAACCTCTGAGTTTGCCCTCAGCTGTAATCTGGCGGTAGGGATCATCATAAAGAGAGGAGAGGGCTTTAAGGAAGCAGTCCAGGGAATTCATTATTGGGTCTTGTGACTCATAGAAAAAGTCAGCCCAGACCCTTGGCTCTCCCCTAAGGTATGATAGGATGGTTAGTACTTTGGCCCTGTCAGTGGGGTAGGTCCTAGGGCGTAAATAAAAAAGCAATAAGCATGCATTAGGAAATTGACGAAAAGTGGAGCGGTCCCCTGAGAACTTTTCGGGATATGAAACCTGGGGTTCAGCGTGATGGTCATTTCCAGAGTTTCTATTTGATAACACTTCCCTTAAGCAGGCTTTAAGGCTTTGATTTTCCACCTGCAAATCCCTGAAAGCCTGGGTTAAGTTATCCAGCCTTTGATTTAGGCTGTGTAGCTGGGGAGTGACGTCAGTGGGCTCCATGGCTACTATATATGGCTGGTTTATTATGTAACAATCAACTCACTTGTAATTGTAACTACCAAGATTTCATGTAAAATTGAGGATGTGTTACAAGAGTTGAGGATGACAGTACACTATATGCTTTTAGTAAACTGTATAACACTTGTTGTTAATTTTGCCGGACAGCTAGCTCCCAGTAACTGGAATGTCAATTAGTGGGAGTTGACTTTGGCAGGTATTCGTAGCAATGGATAAACAGAGATAAACAGTAGTGCAGAGGTTAATTATACATCAGGATGCAGTTAGTAGAGAGAGATCAGGGTTAAATGCAAGCAGCTTCTGTCTACAAACAGTAGTGCAGAGGTTAATTGTACTTCAGGATGCAGTTAGTAGAGAGAGTTCACGGTTAAATGCAAGCAGCTTCACCATACAAATCTTACACTTGTAGTATATTTAAGTGTACTTCAGAAGAGAGTTGCACAGTGTGTTTATGAAAGTTTATACAGCACCTGTCCTGAAGTCGCTGAATGAGATTTCCCCTTTAAGCAAACAGCAGCTGCTGTGAGTGCGATGTGTGCAGCACAGAGAACCGGTCCCAATGAGCTTGGTGAGCAGTGTGAACGCTGTGGTCCCTGTGTTTCCTGTTTGCTGAGTGGCGTGTCACGCCAAGTTGTTAGGAATACTCACAAGCAGACCCTGGATGGGGGATTTGTGGAGTGAAGTCCTGCTGCAGATATGTAATGTCAGCTCCGGCTGAAGTAGAGGTATGCTGATAGAAAAGGAAATAAATACACAGTTTAAATCCTGTTATGCTGTAGAAAAAGGTAAGGACTGGAACTGTAGCTATTACACTTCAATAAACCAGCAAAGGACCATGGGAGGAAGCAGGTTTATATTGGGTTCAGGTAGGAAGTTAACAAGAAGTAAAGGTGGTATATAGTATTTGCTTGACACATTTAAGGTGGAATAGGAGGATCATGACAATCAGTGATTGTTACTTTAATTCCTTAACCAATCATCTACTTACTTCCCCTTTAAATCCTTCCCGCTTCTCTAAACCGTTGCTTAGTATTTTGTTTCCTGCACCGTTGCAGTCGGCTACCTACCTAAGCTATCAATAGGCTACCCAGCTTATTTGGCAAAGATAAAATCTGATAACATCAGTTTTCTATTTTCTGTTACAGACCTTACTGGCACTTATCCTCTCAGGGATAAACTTTGTGAATGGACTTAAGAACAGCTGACAAGCATAATTCCCCTTTTCATTACGGGATCAAGACGCAACTGCTTTTTCATCTGCTAACTAAACCTCTCCAAAGGTATACCTTTCACTTGAAAATATTATACATTGTCTCTTTTTACTCACAGTTGTTGCGGACTTCTAATCTGAACATTGTAACAAATTCAAATCGGCAACCACTGACGTCACACGATAAGACTTCAGGACTGTCTGTCAGTGTGTAGAGGAAAACTCCTCCCCTCTGAGCTTTTACTCTGAGAGCTCCGGATTGCCGCTCACTGCAGTACTCGCAGCTTCAATTCCTTCCAGAACGTAAGTGCTCAGTAATTAAAACGCTAACTTGTTCTTGTTGTTTGCTAAGAATCCACACTCTATGCTACTCCTAAAATAAGTGTCTATTGAATGCACTAATACCGAACTTAAGAAAATTCTTGCTAAGAACTTTGAGTCAGTTTTGTTACATTGTTACTTTGGATACGATACAGATAAGCTAAGAATTTTCCTAAACATCACTCATGTGAATTTACAACTATAAAACAAATTAACCTTTAACAAAGTCTGAACCTGTCAACACTTAACCTCATAGTGTTGTGCCTTATGACTGTGTAACAAATATACTATTTATTTGTAAATCTCCAGTTGCGCTCCATATCAAACAATCACTAATGTGGATAGGCAACACTTATTACAACTCAATCTATCACTGTCTGGTTACAATATTAAGTTAAAGTCTCCCGCCAGTATCAGTTTATATTTTTTGCAATAAGTAAGAAGTTTGCTAATTTTGGACAAAAAGGGTGCTTGATTTTCATTGGGAGCATAAATGTTTCCCAGTAAAACTGGGCATCCATGTATAAGGCCTCTTAAAATAAGAAACCTCCCTTCTGTGTCTCTAATAACTTCTTGTTCTTAAAATGTTATGATGAATGCAGCAATATAGAAACACCACATATCTTAGTTTTACCTATTACATGATATTGACAAGCAAATGCTAAATCCCAATATTTTGGGGTTTGGGCCTTGGTGAATTGGGTTTCTTGTAACATAAGGATATGAGCATTACAAGATTTATAATCAATAATTGCCTTTTTTCTTTTCACATTGGAATGCAGTCCTCTGACATTGTGTGTTATTATTTTAATAGACATGTATGTATTAAATTATTTATAAAAGCCAAAGAAAAACTACCATAAATCAGTAAGTTATTTAAAATAATCATACCTTCCATAGCCTACATTCATGAAGGGCTGGCCTTTGTGGTACAGCACCTGGTGAGAAAAAAAAGGGGGAGGGGTGGAGGAGACGCAAATAAAACACAAAAATAAATAAATGCACGATCAACATGTTCCATATATAATTTTAACTAATATCAATTGTACTTTAAACTATTCCTTTTAAGTTTTTAACTTCTAACTGTTATAGAAGTAAAATAAAACAATCCAAGGGTAGTACAGGTCCTGGGAATGGGGACCCCACATTAAAGGGATTCAAGTGCAATGTAAGTCTTGGCTTATCAAGCCATATAGATAGTAGTACAAACTTCCTTCTATCTTATTTTCTCCTTATCCTCTATACAGGTCACACCCCATCTTCTTAAGGTCCTGTGTATTATATAATATTCTGTATTGATTGGACTTAAACAGAAAATTAAGGACTAGGGATGATCCTATCCATTAGTTTTGTTTGTAAGGAACAGAACAACTATTCAATACATCCCACCCTTCTACTTCTTTCCTACATTTTTCTTAACTATACCTACTGTCCTCTAATGTAACATTAAATTGGGCAAAAGGTCTAAATATACTGTATATCATATTCTAGCAATGACTATAAGGGATAAACATTAAAACTAATATATAACTCTATATCCTATTAGAACATATAAACTGGATCTAAATATTACAACATAAGTCACATAATATAATTCTTAATACTCAAGCAAGATAGTGGTATTCACACAAATCTTCATATTCCCAACTATGTCCATATCACAAAAAGTCAAGACACATTCCAGTCTTTAGAATTCAGGTTAAAGTCCCAAGCATTTCTTCAAGAATGAGAACTTGGTCTGTGGTTTTGTATCCATGACTTTTATCTTTCTTCATTTGAACGTTAGGGTATTGGGATCTCAGAATCTGTGTCGATCAGTTACAGCTTTAAAAGAAGGTGTCAATCCTCACAAAAAGTCATGACTAGTCCCAGACCTTCCAAATCAAGTGGGAGAACAATTTACTTCTTCAAGCACTTTAGCTTCTTTAGTGGATTTGTTTCCTTGGCTTTTATCGTTCCCCACCTGTGTCCAAGATAGCTTAAATGACTTTCTGGGAGATCGTTGAGGTAGTGGAATCTCAGAATCTACCTCAAGAAATTGCAGCTTTTGTAGAAGATCTCGCCCCTCTGACAGTGAAGAGCAGGAATAGGATACCTTGTTGTAAGCAAAGGATCTTTTGAATGGAAAGTTCCATCTGTATTTCACCTGGTGTTTGGTCAAAACAGCAACAATTGGTTTGAAATAACTCCTCTTCCTTAATGTGTGATAGGAGATAAATCTGCAAATAACTGTATTTTGTGTCCTTCAAATTCTACATTAGCAGATTGTCTTGCCACTTGGAGAAGTTTTCTTTTGTGGTATAATAGTGAAATTTCACTATTATGTCTCTTGGGATGTTAGCAATCGGTGGTTTGTTGAGTGCCCTATTTGCTCTATCCATTAATAATAGGGTATTATCCACAACTGGTATAAGAAGTCTCCAAATTGAAGGTAGAACTTTGTTGAGGTCTGTGTAGGTTTCTGGAAGATTTCTGAGTCTAATGTTAGATCTTCTAGATTTGTTTTCCAGATCCTCTAGATGAGCTTCCGTTTGTTGAATCTTTGTCTGTTGGTCATTGATGGTTTTATGCATCTCTGGGATTTCTTCTTTCTTCTAATTTGGAGGTATGATCTCCAATTTCCAAGACATCATGACTTCAACTCTTCATGAAAAAGCACTTTTATTTGTTTCAGTAAGTGTTCTTGAGAAGAACCAGAGATTTGGTTATTTAATGTTGCAGTATTATCTTCACACTTTTGAGGCAGCCATTATTATCAAAAGATGAGTTCCCTTTACACTGTAGAAAAGGGTCAAAGAGCACCAGGAAAATGCTACCTAATTCAAATTTGTCTGTAACAGGTGAGGTAACAGAAGACGCTTTATGCTAGATGCATTTCATATAGAGACATAGGAAACAGGCAAAATAGGGATAATCCCACTCCCAGACCGGCATAAAAAGATGTGTAAATTCAAATCATCATTAATCCATGTCACCAAGATCAGTTATCCATGAAGCATTGTAAATGACCATCTTTCAATAAATAAAGCAAACTTTGATTTTTCCTTTTCCTATTGTTTAGTGTTTGTCAGTATTTCTGTGTATTGTTTCCCTCTAATTTGCCCTTACTTTTTAAACTTTGCCTTTTTTTTGTTTTGTTATAATAGTATACCATGTTTCCTGTGGGTCCCTCTAAGCCCAAGTCACATAGATCTGACACAGAGACAGAAAAAAATAATTTTTATAGTCCAAGTTGTGGTTACTATTATTTCTCACTATAAGCACTTTACATGAGCTTACCCGCCTTCACAATTTTTGGCATATATATGTGAGACAGAGCTGGTATCAAAATTAGCATAAACAAGTCAGTGTTTAAGGTCTCCATTTAAAAGTTATTTTCCAGATTCTATGACCTTTTCAGGATACTGTGATATAGTCTATATGTGTAGACTTTGAATACGATTGTGTACGGTGCCTCTGAACAAAGTAATTTCCCATCAGGTTGGTTAAGTTATGTATGCCATAGGGGGATGGTGGCTGACAGGCCCAAAGTGCACAACAGTTCAAATTGCCTTTTCAGATTGTGTTTTACGGCTTTTTTTTGTGCCTCTCTCAACGTTTGCAAAGGATCCAATCCATATCACACCCTGCTCTCGGTGTAGATGGACTGCAGAGAGGTAAGTCAAGACAGCAGGAGATGGTAACAGCACTCAGTGCCATGGATCTATTCAGCCGGTCAGGCCGCAGCCTGGAAATCACCAAATTCTTAGCGTAACTTGCTACTACCTTCAATCAGCCATTTGGGTATGATGAGAGATTTGTCCACTCTTATTTGAAAATGATCCGATTTTTTTAATTAATTTTTTTTTTTTTTTTTTATTTGGGCAGAAAAGAGCTGAAAAGCCCATCCAAATGCCCTTTTTGGGGTAATGGGTAGTTAATTTTTTTTTTAGTTAGGTTTTTTTTTTTTAGTTTGTGAGGTTGGGGGGTTGTAATGTTAGTACATAATTTTTTTTAATGCAAAAGAGCTGTTTGCTTTAGGGCAATGCCCTACAAAAGACCATTTTTAGGGGTATTGGTAGCTTATTTGTAGAATATTTTTTTTTTGGGGGTGTTTTTTTAGGGGTATTAGAATTGGAATATTTTTTTTTATTTTTGGTATATTCGTTGTAATTTTTTGTAACGTTAGGTTTTGTTATTTTTTGTAATGTTAGTTTTTTGTGTGTAAATGTTGATTTTAATTTTTTAGTAATGTTAGGTTTTTTATTTATGGTAATCTTTTTTTGAAGTAATGTTAGTTTGTTTTTTAGGGTAAGCTTAGGTTTTAATTTAATTTTACAGGTAAGTTTTTATTTTTTTAAATGTAGGATATTTTTTATTTACTTTATGGGTATGGTTAGGTTAGGGGGTTTAGATGTTAGTTTATTACTTTGCATTGTGGGGGGATGGTGGTTTAGGGGTTAATAGTTTATTTAGATAGTTTGCGATGTGGGGGGATGGCGGTTTAAGGGTTAACAGTTTTACTTAGTGTTTGCAATGTAGGGGGATGGCGGATTAGGGGTTATTAGGATAGGGGCTTATGATAGGGTTTTTTCACTTTTTTGGTCATTGTCACGAGTAGGGTATTTTTTCCCACTTTTTTTCTCCATTGATTTCTATGAGGGAACACATGCACGCACACACAAAAACTTCGCTAGTGATTTTTGTGCTTCTTGGGCTACCGGCAGCGAAACATAATATTTTTTTAAGCTTGTAAGACGAGCGGATCCCGCAAAACGCAAAAAGCATTTAGAATAATGATACCAAGTATCAAAGAGGCGCCACTGTCAAGCAGGTGAAAAACCCAGGATGATCAGATGCCACGGTCAGCTATTCAGAGAATGCCAGATATCTGGATGTTAGAAACAAATAAGAAAAAAAGAAGGCGCTTCAATGTCATAGTAACTCAGGGTAAAATCCCACAGGTGATAAAACTCCCTTTTGTGCATAATACTCACAGAGTAGTAGCACTTATCGCAAAGAGCAAAATAGTGCAGTCTGGGTCCTTAAGAGCTCCCCAGCTAGCTCACACACTGGACACTGTTAGCAGTCAATCTATCACAAAATCGCACAGCAAACACCATATACCATACAGGATAAGTGACAGGCTGGATAAACAGATGAAGCTTGACTTTGATATAAAATGTATTTAAAATGTGGTTAAAACCAAATAAAAGCTGGACGCGTTTCGCAAGTACATCTTGCTTCCTTAAGCAGCTAGTGAACAATGACTGGATGCAAAGTTATATACACAAACCAATAAAATCAAAATTAAACACACCTGTATGTACTTAACATATCACCATGGCAACGTATACATGGGTAGTGGTTATAAACAGTATACATAATAGCAGAAACAAGAGGGTCTGTCTAATCGTCATGTTAGATCACAAAAAGCTATGCCATTCTATTTTAGTGTTCAAACCCTTTGGGCTTAAAGTCTCAAGCTCGAACGTCCATCTAGCTTCTCTTTGCATGAGAACTTTATTCCAATCTCCTTCTCTCTGCATATGTGGTACATGATCAATTATAGTGTAGCGCATATCTGCTACATTGTGGCCACTCTGCCGAAAATGCCTAGCAACTGGTTGGTTGGTCTCTTTATTCTTGATTGCCGTATGTATTGCACTCCTGTGATTTGCCATCCTAGTTCTCAGGTCGTCGCTCGTTTTACCAACGTAAAACAAACTGCATGGGCAAAATAGTAAGTAGACTATATACTTAGTTGTACATGTCACTATGCTTATGGAGGTATTTCCTTTTATGCCTGGGGTGGTGGAAAAATCATCCATCTTGTAATCCGTTGCAGGTAGTACACCCGCTACATTTATAGCAGCCCGGTTTACTTCCTTCGATTCATGTTTTTGAGCTGTAACAGTGTATAGGGTCTGTTTTCTGTAATATATCTTTAAGTGATCTTCCTCTTTTAAAGCCCACTCTAGGAACATCCATCTCTTTAAAAGGGAGTGTTTAATCTGAGCTAAGTATTTCCCAGTTGTTCCTAAGTATAGTTGAAAAGTCATTCTTGTCCGCTGAGTATGTAGTAGTCATAGTCATTTTTTCTTTATTATTCTCATCCGCTCTTTTAACATCATTACTGTCTTTCTTGATTGCAGAGATATGTTCTTGTAGCAATTTATTACGGTAACCCCTCTGAATAAACCGTTGCCTCATTTCTTCAGTTTGAGTCTCTGCTTGTTCATTGTTTATATTATTTCTTCTTACTCTGTAGAATTGTGACTTAGGTAGAGCTTTTTTAAGTGCCGGGTGGTGGCAACTTGAGGCATCCAGCAATTATTTCCTGTCCGTCGGCTTTCTATATAAGGTTGTACCCAACTTGTCTCCTTCCTTATATATTTTCAAGTCAAACAATTCTATTTCTGTCTGACTATGGTTCATCTTAAATTTTAGGGTAGTATGTTCACTATTCAACTCTTCAAACCATCTTTGCAGATTTTCTTCATTACCCCTCCAAATAATCATAAGATCATCTAAATATCTTTTAAAATATAGGATCTCTCGTCTTAGGAAGCAGTCTGTCCTGTTGTTCTCAAACTCAGACATAAATAGATTAGCGTATGATGGGGCCACACTGGACCCCATCACTGTACCCATGAGTTGTAAATAGAACTGGCGTTCAAAGCGAAAAATAATTCTTCCTCAAGAATGTTTTTTTTTTTTTAATATTATTTTATTATCTTTTCCTTTTTCTTTTTCTTTCTTTTAGGTCTGTGGTTTTTCTTTTTCTTTTACCTTATGTAATCTGATTATTGTTATACAGTATAGTTCTATATAGATTGATTGGTTCTGATGTATGTTGATTAAGACCTTATATCCCCCCTCTTTTCAAACAGATAGCGCTACCATATAGCTCCTTCTTTAGAGCTATATGTGTATATATATCCCTAGTTGAAATGATAGCGATTATAGCAGTAAATAGTATGTTTATGCCTATGTGCAACTTGAGTTAGCTGTTTTAGCTATTTAGCTAGTATAATATATACTTACGGCCCCAGCTATGATAATAGGATTTTGTTGTTGATATATTTGGCTGTTTTTATTTTTAAGTAAGATATAGTTATAAGTATATGTTTAGTCACTAGACTGACACTGTTTAAGGTGTAATTTATTGTAATTTGGGGTGTTTACTTGCAGCGGCAGGTTACTATGGCAACATATGGCGCCCAATAGTGACGCAAGCTAAGCGACTGGTGACTGCTGCAAGAATGTGCACGATGTTAGGGTGAGTAATGGAAATAGCATTACAATATCTGTATATAAGGAGGTGTTAAGTATCACTTGAATTATTGAGTCTGAAGATGGAGGTAATACTTCGAAACGTCACGCTGCTAAGGATTAAAAAATATCCTGATTTGAAAATACCGGAGAGTGCCTGCTTTTTTATTTGTGTGTTTAGTTTGCTGCAGAACCCCGGTCACTGGATTGCGAGTGCCTTACCTGCTTGGATATATATATATATATATATATATATATATATACATACAACACACAGAAAACCTGGCAATCGCCAGCAGATTCACAGTAATATTAAAAAGCAAAACTGGGGGAAGTCAGTAACATTTGGTGCCAAAGGATCAAGCCCAGGACCACGACAAGGTCTCCCCCTTCCTGGGACCCTAAACCAGCACCCACACAATGCATACTTCCAAACAAACCAACTAGGAACCTCCCAGGGTGACACAGGCTTTTGTAACCTCCCCTATGTAAATATAAAATACAGGAATGGACCACACTCGCAGACTGGACTGGGTACACATCCTAAGCCACAGCAAACTCCACAGCCCTAAATACTTACAGACATAGAGGAGGTTACAAAAGCCTGTGTCACCCTGGGAGGTTCCCAGTTGGTTTGTTTGGAAGTATGCATTGTATGGGTGCTGGTTTAGAGTCCCAGGAAGGGGGAGACCTTGTTGTGGTCCTGGGTTTGATCCTTTGGCGCCAAATGTAACTGACTTCCCCCAGTTTTGCTTTTAAACATTACTGTGAATCTGCTGGCGAGAGCCAGGTTTTCTGTGTGTTGTGTTGATAATGTTTGTAATGCTTCCCTGCGGGCCTGTCACCCAGGTTGCTCTGGGGTTAACTGCCTGGGTTGCTGGGAACTTTGCAGCTGTCTGTCAGTGTTCAGGGCTGTGGCGTTTGCTGTGGCTTAGGATCTGTACCCAGTCCAGTCTGTGAGTACGGTCCACTCTTGTGTTTTGTATTTACATAGGGGAGGTTACAAAAGCCTGTGTCACCCTGGGAGGTTCCCAGTTGGTTTGTTTGGAAGTATGCATTGTATGGGTGCTGGTTTAGGGTCCCAGGAAGGGGGAGACCTTTTTGTGGTCCTGGGCTTGATCCTTTGGCGCCAAATGTAACTGACTTCCCCAATTTTGCTTTTAAACATTACTGTGAATCTGCTGCGAAGGGCCAGGTTTTCTGTGTGTTGTGTTGATAATGTTTGTAATGCTTCCCTGCGGGCCTGTCACCCAGGCTGCTCTGGGGTTAACTGCCTGGGTTGCTGGGAACTTTGCAGCTATCTGTCAGTGTTCAGGGCTGTGGAGTTTGCTGTGGCTTAGGACGTGTACCCAGTCCAATCTGTTAGTGCGGTCCATTCCTGTGTTTTATATATATATATATATATATATATATATATATATATATATATATATATATGATAATGTTAAAGGGACAGTCAAGTCAAAATTAAACTTTGATTTAGATAGAGCACACAATTTTAAGCAACTTTCCAATTCACATCAATTATCTAAATGTGCACAATCTTTTTAAATGCACACTCTATTAGGCCCCAAGTTCACATAATATACATATATGTATTTTGTGATTGGCTGATGGCTATCACATAATGCATTAGGAAGAAAAATGTGACTAACTTTGACATTTAAAAAAATAAAATGTACTAATTTAAAATTCAAAGTAAGTGCTTTTGTATTGTCTCTTTATTATTCATTTATTGATTATGATATTCTACTGTGTTTAGTGGTCCTTTAATCTATACTATAATCGTGTTTGTAACGCGTCCGAAAGTGTTGCAAGTTGCGCACGCATCCTCAAAGGAATGTTGGCAGCGCGAGGCAGCCAAAACAATGTTGGCTGGGCACGCAGCCAAAAGAATCCACCTGGATGCAGTGAAGGCAAAAGGAGCATTACAAAAACAAAAACCTAACCACCTGCAATAAGTATTAAAGAAAAAACATAACCGCCCGCAATAAATAGTAATAAACAACTAACCGCCCGCAATAGGCATTAGAAAAAAACCTAACCGCCCGCAATAAGCATTAAAAAAAACAACTAACCGCCTGCAATAAGCATTAGAAAATAATCTAAACGCCCGCAATTAGCATAAAAAAAAACTAACCGCCCGCAATAAGTATTAAGAGAAAAACCCAACCAACTACCTAATAATCAGCCAATAGAATTGAAGTTCAATCCTATTGGCTGATCCAATCAGCCAATAGGTTTGAGCTTGCATTCTATTGGCTGTTCCAATCAGCCAATAGAATGCGAGCTCAGTTATATTGGCTGATTGCATCAGCCAATAGGATTTTTCCTACCTTAATTCCGATTAGCTGATAGAATTCTATCATCCAATCGGAATTGAAGGGATGCCATCTTGGATGACGTCACTTAAAGGAACCTTCATTCTTCAGTCGCCGTCGGATGGAAGAGGATGCTCCGTGTCAGATGTCTTCAAGATGGACCCGCTCCGCTCCGGATGGAAGAAGATAGAAGATGCCGCCTGGATGAAGACTTCTGCCGGTCTGGATGTCCTCTTCTGGCCGGATCGGATGAAGACTTCTGCCGGTCTGGAGGTCCACTTGTGCCCGGTTGGGTGAAGACGGCTCAAGGTAGGGTGATCTTCAAGGGGGTAGTGTTAGGTTTTATTAAGGGGGGGATTGGGTGGGTTTTAGAGTTGGGTTGGGTGTGTGGGTGGTGGGTTTTAATGTTGGGAGGGTATTGTATTTTTTTTACAGGTAAAAGAGCTGATTACTTTGGGGCAATGCCCCGCAAAAAGCCCTTTTAGGGGCTATTTGTAATTTAGTATAGGGTAGAGATTTTTTTTTATTTTGGGGGCTTTTTTATTTTATTAGGGGGATTAGATTAGGTGTAATTAGTTTAAAATTTGTAATTTCTTTTTTATTTTCTGTAATTTAGTGTTTGTTTTGTTCGTAATTTAGTTTATTTAATTTAATTGTAATTAATTGTAGTTAGTTTAGTGAATTAATTTAATGATAGTGTAGTGTTAGATATAATTGTAACTTAGGTTAGGGTTTATTTTACAGATAAATTTGTACTTATTTTAGTTAGGTAGTTATTAAATAGTTAATAACTATTTAATAACTATTGTACCTAGTTAAAATAAATACAAAGTTGCCTGTAAAATAAAAATAAACCCTAAGCTAGATACAATGTAACTATTAGTTATAATGTAGCTAGCTTAGGGTTTATTTTACAGGTAAGTATTTAGTTTTAAATAGGAATAATTTAATTAATTTAATTAATTGTAGTAATTTTATTTATATTTTTTAAAATTATATTTAAGTTAGGGGGGTGTTAGGGTTAGGGTTAGATTTAGATTTAGGGTTTAATACATTTAATATAATAGCGGCGACGTTGGGGGAGGCAGATTAAAGGTTAATAAATGTAGGTAGGTGTCTGCAATGTTAGGGGTTAATAAAATTTAACTAGTGTTTGCAAGGCGGGAGTGCAGCGTTTTAGGGGTTAATATATTTATTAAAGTGGCGGCAATGTCCGGTCGGCAGATTAGGGGTTAAATATTTTAGTTAAGTGTTTGCGATGTGGGGGGCCTCGGTTTGGGGGCTAATAGGTAGTTTATGGGTGTTAGTGTACTTTTAGCACTTTAGTTAAGAGTTTTATGTTACGGCATTAGCCCATAAAACTTTTAACTACTGACTTTTAAATGCGGTAGGAGTCTGGACAGGAGGGGGTCTACCGCTCACTTTTTCCAGCAATCGTAATACCGGTGTTAGGCAAATCCCATTAAAAAGATAGCATACACAATTGACGTAAGGGGATTTGCAGTATGCTAAAATCGCGGAAAAAAAGTGAGCTGTACACCTGTACCTGCCAGACTCGTAATACCAGCGGGCGTTAAAAAGCAGCTTTGGGACCCCTCAACGCTGCTTTTTAAGGCTAACACAAGACTCGTAATCTAAATCCGCCAACCTCAACATCGCAAACTAGCTTATACATCTATTAACCCCTAAACCGCCATTAACCCACATCGCTAATTAACCTAATACATCTATTAACCCCTAAACCACCATTAATCCACATCGAAATTAACATAATAAATCTATTAACCCCTAAACTGCCAAATCCCACAACGGAAATAACTAATCACTTAGTCCCCTAACCTAACACCCCCTAAATTAACCCCATTACATACACTTAAATAATCCTAAATTACTATTAAAATAAAAAACCTAACATTACTTTAAAAATAAAACGGCTAGATTTAGAGTTTTGTCGGTAAAGACCCGCGTAGCTAACGCTGCTTTTTTTCCCAACGCACCCTTCCAGCAACCCTGGTATTTAGAGTTGTCTGAGGGGCTGTGTTAGGCTCAAAAAAGGGTGTGTTGAGCCTAACTTAGCTCCACTTCAACTCTCAATACCAGCGTTGCTTACGGTAGCGGTAAGCTGGGAAAACGCGCTTGTGCACGAAATCACCATAGGGAACAATGGGGCTGAGCTGGCTGAAAAAAAACATAACACCTTTAAAAAAGCAGCGTTCAGCTCCTAACGCAGCCCCATTGTTTCCTATGGGGAAACACTTTCTAAGTCTGCACCTAACACGAACCCCGAGTCTAAACACCCCTAACCTTACACTTATTAACCCCTAATCTGCCGCCCCCGCTATCGCTGACCCCTGCATATTATTATTAGCCCCTAATCTTCCGCTCCAGACACCGTCGCAACCTACATTATCCCTATGAACCACTAATCTGTTGCCCCAAACACCGCCGACCCCTATATTATATTTATTAACCCCTAATCTGCCCCCCCCAACGTCGCCGCTACCTTACCTACACTTATTAACCCCTAATCTGCCGACCGGACCTCGCCGCCACTATAATAAATGTATTAACCCCTAAACCGCTGCCCTCCCGCCTCTCAAACACTAGAATAAATTGTATTAACCCCTAATCTGCCCTCCCTAACATCGCCGCCACCTACCTACAATTATTAACCCCTAATCTCCCGCCTGCACCGTCACCGCTACTATAATAAAGTTATTAACCCCTAAACATAACTCTAACCCTAACCCTAACACCCCTCTAACATAAATATAATTTATATTAAACAAAATAATATTCCTAAAATTAACTAAATTATTCCTATTTAAAACTAAATACTTACCTATAAAATAAACCCTAATATAGCTACAATATAATTAATAATTACATTGTAGCTATTTTAGAATTTATATTTATTTTACAGGCAACTTTGTATTTATTTTAACTAGGTACAAAAGCTATTAAATAGTTAATAACTATTTAATAGCTACCTAGTTAAAATAAATACAAAATTACATGTAAAATAAATCCTAACCTAAGTTACAATTAAATCTAACACTACACTGTCATTAAATTAATTAAATAAATTACCTACAATTACCTACAATTAAATACAATTAAATAAACTATTCTATAATACAAAAAAAACCCCCACTAAATTACAAAATATAAAAAAGAATTACAAGCAGTTTAAACTAATTACACCTAATCTAAGCCCCCTAATAAAATAAAAAAGCCCCTCAAAATAAAAAATGTCCCTCCCCTATTCTAAAATACAAAAGTAATCAGCTCTTTTACCAGCCCTTAAAAGGGCTTTTTGCGGGGCCTTGCCCCAAAGTAATCAGCTCTTTTGCCTGAAAATAAAAATTCAATACCCCCCCCACATTACAACCCACCACCCACATACCCCTACTCTAACCCACCCAAACCCCCTTAAAAAAACCTATCACTAACCCCCTGAAGATCTCCCTACCTTGAGTCGTCTTCACCCAGCCGAGCCGAATTCTTCATCCAAGCGGAGCAAGAAGATGTCCTCCATCCGGTAGAAGTCTTGATCCAAGCGGCAAAGAAGAGGTCCTCCATCCGGGCGAAGTCTTGATCCAAGCGGCAAAGAAGAGGTCTTCCATCTGGGCAATGTCTTCTTCCAAGCGGCATCTTCTATCTTCTTTCTTCCAGATCCATCTTCATCCCGACGACGCGGAACATCCTTCTTCCCCGACGGAATGAAGGTTCCTTTAAGGGACGTCATCCAAGATGGCGTCCCTTCAATTCCGATTGGCTGATAGAATTCTATCAGCCAATCGGAATTAAGGTAGAAAAAATCTGATTGGCTGATGCAATCAGCCAATCCGATTGAAGTTCAATCGGATTGGCTGATCCAATCAGCCAATCGTATTGAACTCGCATTCTATTGGCTGTTCTGATCAATCGGAATTGAAGGGACGCCATCTTGGATGACGTCCCTTAAATAGGCTGACCATATTGCCGCTTTAAAAAGGGACACATATGAAAAATACATATGTCAGGGCTGTTTTCAGGGCTGTTTAAAGAAATGGTTTTGTATAAGAACCCTCACATATGTATTTTTCATATGTGTTCCTTCTTAAAGCGGCAATATGGTCAGCCTACCCTTAAAGGAACCTTCATTTGTCGTTAGTCCGTCGGGGAAGAAGGATGTTCCATGTCGGCGGGATGAAGATGGATCCAGAAGAAAGAAGATAGAAGATGCCGCTTGGAAGAAGACATCGCCCGGATGGAAGACCTCTTCTTTGCCTCTTGGATCAAGATTTCGCCCGGATGGAGGACCTCTTCTTGCTCCGCTTGGATGAAGAATTCGGTTCGGCTGGGTGAAGACAACTCAAGGTAGGGAGATCTTCAGGGGGTTAGTGATAGGTTCTTTTAAGGGGGGTTTGGGTGGCTTAGAGAAGGGGTATGTGGGTGGTGGGTTGTAATGTTGGGGGGTATTGTATTTTTATTTTCAGGTAAAAGAGCTGATTACTTTGGGGCAATGCCCCGCAAGAAGCCCTTTTAAGGGCTGGTAAAAGAGCTGATTACTTTTGTATTTTAGAATAGGGTAGGGAATTTTTATTTTGGGGGGCTTTTTTATTTTATTAGGGGGCTTAGATTAGGTGTAATTAGTTTAAACTGCTTGTAATTCTTTTTTATTTTTGGTAATTTAGTGTTTGTTTGTTTTTGTATTATAGAATAGTTTATTTAATTGTATTTAATTGTAGGTAATTGTAGGTAATTTATTTAATTAATTTAATGATAGTGTAGTGTTAGGTTTAATTGTAACTTAGGTTAGGATTTATTTTACATGTAATTTTGTATTTATTTTAACTAGGTAGCTATTAAATAGTTATTAACTATTTAATAGCTTTTGTACCTAGTTAAAATAAATACAAAGTTGCCTGTAAAATAAATATAAATCCTAAAATAGCTACAATGTAATTATTAATTATATTGTAGCTATATTAGGGTTTATTTTATAGGTAAGTATTTAGTTTTAAATAGGAATAATTTAGTTAATTTTAGGAATATTATTTTGTTTAATACAAATTATATTTATGTTAGAGGGGTGTTAGGGTTAGGGTTAGAGTTATGTTTAGGGGTTAATAACTTTATTAGTAGCGACGACGGTGCGGGCGGGAGATTAGGGGTTAATAATTGTAGGTAGGTGGCGGCGATGTTAGGGAGGGCAGATTAGGGGTTCATACAATTTATTCTAGTGTTTGCGAGGCGGGAGGGTGGCGGTTTAGGGGTTAATACATTTATTATAGTGGCGGCGAGGTCCGGTCGGCAGATTAGGGATTAGGGGTTAATAAGTGTAGTTAGGTAGCGGCGACGTTGGGGGGGGCAGATTAGGGGTTAATAAATATAATATAGGGGTCAGCGATGTTAGGGGCAGCAGATTAGGGGTTCATAAGTATAACGTAGGTGGCGGCGATGTTCTGTCGGCAGATTAGGGGTTAAAAATTTTTATTAGAGTGGCGGCAATGTGGGGGGGCCTCGGTTTTAGGGGTACATAGGTAGTTTATGGGTGTTAGTGTACTTTAGAGCACAGTAGTTAAGAGCTTTATATTCCGGCGTTAGCCCATAAAGCTCTTAACTACTGACTTTTTTTGGCGTTAGGAGTCTTGTCGGTAGAGGGTCTACCGCTCACTTCTCCCAAGACTCCAAATACCAGCGTTAGGCAGATCCCATAGAAAAGATAGGATACGCAATTGGCATAAGGGGATCTGCGGTAGCCTGGAATCGCGGTAGGGAAGTGAGCATTAGACCCTTTCCTGCCTGACTCTAAATACCAGCGGGCGGCCAAATGCAGCGTTAGGACCCCTTAACGCTGCTTTTGACGGCTAACGCCAAACTCTAAATTTAGCCGAAAGAAATCTAAGTTTAAACTAATCTAAAATTACGGAAAATAAAAAAAGTCTAACATTACACAAAATAAAAAAAAGTCTAACAACACAAAATAAAAAAGTCTAACATTACACAAAATAATAAACCACATTATACAAAATAAAAAAAAATTAAACCTAATCCCTATGAAAATAAAAAAGCCCCCCCAAAATAAAAATACCCCCTAATACCCCCTAATCTAAGAATAAACTACCAATGGCCCTTAAAAGGGCTTTTTGTAGGGCATTGCTCTAAAGAAATCAGCTCTTTTACATTAAAGATAAACCAAGTCCCCCCTAACAGTAAACCCCCCACCCACCAAACCCCCCAAAATAAAAAAAAAACCTAACACTAAAAAAACCTAAACTACCCATTGTCCCTAAAGGGGCATTTGTATGGGCATTGCCCTTAAAATGGCATTCAGCTCTTTTACTGCCCTTAAAAGGGCATTCAGCTCTTTTGCAGCGCCCAAATCCCTAATCTTAAAAATAAAAAAAACTCCAACAAATAAAATAAAAAACTAACACTAAGCTCCAAATAGGAACTCACGGTTCCTGAAGTTCGGCGGAGAAGGTTTTCTTTCAGGCGGATCCATCATCTTCTATCTTCATCCACAGAGAAGACGGCGCGGAGCGGAGGTGCGGAGTGGTCTTCCCAGATGTAGCGATCCTCGACGGCGGTCCTCGGCAGCATGGAGGCTTTTCTTCATGCGATCGTCTGCCGCACACTGAATATTGAATGCAAGGTACTCCATATTTATTGGGGTATCTTGCATTCCTATTGGCTGATATTTTAAAATCAGCCAATAGGATGAGAACTAATGAAATCTTATTGGCTGATTTGAACATCGGATGAAGTGGAGTCTCCATGCCGCTGAGGAACGCCTCCGCCGATGACCTTCGCCGCCGCTGATGACCGCCGCTGAGGACTGCCGCTGTTGAGGACCGCTGCTGAGGATCCAGGCATCAGAAACACAGCTTCGCACCTCCGCTCTGCGCCGCCTTCACTCCGCATGAAGATAGAAGATGATGGATCCATCTGAAAGAAGACCTTCTCTGCCGGACTTCAGGATCAGTGAGTACCTATTTGGGGCTTAGGCTTTTTTATTTTAATTTTTGGGTGTTTTTTTTTAGATTAGGGTTATTTTGGGCTTGAAAAATAGCTGATTGCCCTTTTAAGGGCAGTAAAAGATCTGAATGCCCTTTAAAGGGCAATGCCCATACAAATGCCCCTTTAGGGGCAATTGATAGTTTAGTTTTTTTTAGTGTTATTTTTTTTTTATTTTGGGGGGTTTGGTGGTGTGGGGTTTTTACTGTTAGGGGGGATTTAGTATTTTTTATAGGTAAAATAGCTGTTTAACTTATAAAAGGCCCTTTTAAAAGCTATTGGAAGTTTAGTATTAGATTAGGGGGTGTTTTTATTTTGGTGGGGAATTTGTATTTTTTATAGGGGTATTAGTTTAGGTTTAACTTTTTTATTTTGGGGACCTTTGTTTATTTTTCTCTGTATTTTTTTTTTTTTTGCAACTTTAGCTTGGGGGGTTGTAGTTTTTAAACAGAGACTGCCCTCTGGGCAGGCTTATCGCCTAGTGTAAAATAAATATCTATACCTTTTATATATACTATAATATAGATGGCAAGCATAAACAGTGGCGCTACGTGGCCTAGTACAGTTTGATAATATCTGGTCATGTATGATAAAAGAGAAACACTCACATTTGGTGTTACACCAAAGACAAAAGGGTGCAAAACAGGCAGGCTGGAACCACTCAGTAATCTAACAGACAGATCTCCAGCAAATCACCAGCAGGGCAGGCAAAGAGTAAAATAAATAACTTACATTAATTAAAACATTTAAAAGCAAGCAACCTGTTTCTCAGCTGAAGGCTGTTTCATCAGTCTTGTACACAAATAAAAAAAAAAATAACCTTGCTATATATAACTAACAAACATATTGCCATTGATTGCAAATAGAGAGAGCCTTTGTACATTGACTCACAACCAATCACAAACTCACAAAAAACCCAACAAATAGCCCCTCCACCAGAGAGGTAATCTCATTCACAAAACAATATGTAAACATCAGCAATTATAACTGAACAGATATGTGGTTATACAGAGTGATACACTCACCTAGATTACAAGTTTTGAGCGCTATAGCGAAATTAATGAACACAACAAAAGTTACATTATTTAATTTCCTATAGCACTGCTATTACAAGTTTGCAAACATATGCCTTTTGCATGCGATATGGTTGCGTTGAGCTCCATACCGTACACAATCAGAACGCTGCTGAGACGTGCTTGTGCACGATTTCCCCATAGACATCAATGGGGAGAGCCGGCTAAAAAAAAAACCTGCGATCGTGAAAACAAAAGATCCATAACGCAGCGCAGCTCCATTGATGCCTATGGGGAAATAAAATTACAGTTTAAACCTAACACCCTGACATAAACCCCAAGTCTAAACAGCCCAAATCTGCTGCCCCCAACATCGCTGACGTCTGCCTACAGTTATTAACCCCTAATTTGCCGCTCCTGATATCGCCGCTACCTAAATAAAATTATTAACCCTAATCTGCCGCTCCCGATATTGCCGCCACTATACTACATTTATTAACCCCTAAACTGCCAGCCCCCACATTTCAACAAGCTAAATTAAACTATATTAACCCCTAAACCTAACCCTAACCCGTAACCCTAAACCTAACCCTAACACCCCCTAACTTTAAAATAATAAAAATATAGCTAAATTAAATTTACAATTATTAACTAAATAAACGAATTAACCCCTAAACCGCCAGCCCCCCCCACATCGCAACAAGCTAAATTAAACTATTAACCCCTAAACCTAACCCTAAACCTAACCCCCCTAACTTTAACATAATTAAATTAGATCTAAATTAAATTTACAATTATTAACTTAATAATACCTATTTAAAACTAAATACCTGTGAAAATAAACCTAAGCTAGCTACAATATAACTAATAGTTATATTGTAGCTAGCTTAGGTTTTATTTTTATTTCACAGGTAAGTTTGTATCTATTTTAACTAGGTAGATGAAGATTGAAGAGGCCGTCTGGATGAAGATTGTTCAAGCGGGACTTCAAAAACTGTAAGCGGATCATCAGGGGGTTAGTGTTAGGCTTTTTTAAGGGTTTATTGTGTGGGTTTTATTTTTTAGGTTAGGGTCTGGGCAGTAAAATAGCTAAATGCCCATACAAATGCCCTTTTCAGGGCAATGGTTAGCTTAGGTTATTTTAGATAGTTTTTTTTCTTTGGGGGGTTGGTTGGTGGTGGGTTTTACTGTTGGGGGGGTGTTTGTATTTTTTTTACAGGTAAAAGAGCTGTAATCTTTGGGGCAATGCCCCACAAAAGGCCCTTTTAAGGGCCATTGGTAGTTTATTGTAGGCTATGTTTTTTTTTATTTTGGGAAGGCTTTTTTATTTTGATAGAGCTATTAGATTAGGTGTAATTCTTTTTTATTTTGGTAATTTGTTATTACAAATTAATTGAAATTAATTACTTTTTTGTAATTTTTAGAGTAGTGTTAGGATTTTTTTATTGGTAGTTTAGTTGTATTTAATTGGTAGTTAGTTTAATTTTAGTTTAATAATTATAATAGTTTAATTGTTAGTTTAAAATTATTTTTTTGTAATTTGACAGGTAAGTTTTAATTTAATTTAAGATAGGGAAATTTTAATTTTAATATAAAGTTAGGGGGTTGCTAGGTTTAGGGTTTACTAGTTTAAATTAGTTTATTTTGTTGAGGGGGGCTTTTGGTTTAAGGTTTAATAGTTTATTTTAGTATATTTCATTGTGGGGGCTTACGGTTTAGAGGTTAATATTTTTATTATAGCGGCGGTGTATGTTTGCGATGCGGGAGGGCAGCGGTTTAGGGGTTAATAAGTTTATTATAGTGGCGACAATGTCGGGGAGCGGCGGAATAGGGGTTAATACATTTTTTCAGTGGCGGCTTAGAGGTTAATGATTTTATTATAGTGTTTGTGATGTGGGAGGGCATCAGTTTAGGGGTTAATAGGTAGTTTATGGGTGTTAAGTGTACTTTGTAACACTTTAGTTATGAGTTGTATGTTACAGCTTTGTAGTGTAACACTCATAACTACTGACTTTAGATGGTGGTACGCATCTTGTCATCTTAGGCTCTACCGCTCACTGTTTAGCCAGAATGCAAAACTCGTAATACCGGCACTATGGGAATCCCATGAAAAAACATAATTTTTACGTGTGCGGGACTGACGTTGCGTTACAGGCTAAAAGGTTGCGGTACACCTTTACCGACAACACTTGTAATAGCTGTGGTGCTGTTTTAATGCTGAAAATGCCATATTTTCAGCGTTACAAGCCGCAACGCAAAACTTGTAATCTAGGTGATAGTAAATTACTATAATCAAAACCGTATATTTGTTACAGTCGCTAAAAATACCAATTTAAAAAAAAAAAAATCGTAAGCATAATATAAATGATATACAATATATAAAATTAATTAAACATACAATTAAATGAAATCGAATCAATTAAGGCTAGTTGAACAATGTACTTAAAAATACGGGTGTTACATATTCATCTCATATATATATATATATATATATATAGGTATAGGTAAAGGTATATATATACATATGTATATTTATATATAAATATAAATATATATATATATATATATATATATATATATATATATATATATTTAAAATAAAAATACAATTTTCTTGTATGTGAAGAACATTGGAATGTGAAATATTAAAAACTCCTGTTGGGTTAGCACAAGAGCTAATTCAGTTCTCTCCATTGGAGTCTAGAGGAAGAAAAAGAGATATCCTTTAGTTAGCACACGTTGGGTTTCACTCGAGTGGAAAATGTAACTTTCAACTTATGATATGCGTGTGAGCAAAAAGATTACTTCTGTTGGCGTTAGCACTAAAGCGAAAGTGCTAAATAGCGCACCACTTATAATCTAGCCTAAAGTGCGCAAACAAAATATGGGCCCAGCATAATAATGGAAAGTAATGGAAGACTTGGGGATTGTCACTGACATAGTATGGGTAGAACCCATAAAAAATATTTAGGTTGGTATCTTTGAAACACAAAGGCTAAGATTCTATATTTTAAAATACTAATTAACCTGGTATAATAGCACAATTGAAGTAGGGATCTAGCTGCATTCATCTGTAATTCAGAGGCATTACTCATGGATCATCTATACATAAGAACATTTAAACAAAGGTGCTATCCAAGTAGAGCCTTGGATAGCAAAATGCTAGGTTACTCTGTTGAATAATGCTAGGTGACCTTCAATTGAACAGAAAGGCTCATTACAGTTAGACAAAGAGGAAAACAATCTAGTTAGAGTCAAGCATAGGCTAAGTCTGTTCTGTATCGTAAATCCGATAAATGCGATAAATGATTTCAGACATAGACTAGTAAGATAACACATAACCTTGTCATCTCATGCCATATTAAACATATAAAACTATATAAGTAAACAGCTATTGCTGTAGGAATCAACAGTGTTTCACAGATCTCATCGCAACCTAAAACATTATATTAATATGTCGTAATGATTTGTTATGTTCTGAAAGGAAACACAATTTAATATTTGCAATAAATAAATAAATATTGAAGCAGATTAGGACCACTATAGAAACATATGCTATAAGTGTCACTGTTGCTGAAAGTTGCCATGTAAATGTGCCCCAAAATCTATCCAGCAGACTGCTACCACAGTTAGAGACTGCTCAATTATGATAAATCCAAACAACAACTCTAACCCACTCCAACTCGGACCCCCGATACTTCTGCTATGCACTTAATACTTACAGGAGCAAGCCCTATAGGGGTATTCAAACAAACAAATGAAATGTCTGGCAAGTCTGCTCCAGGTTCTGTGTAACTTGATGAACTCAGTGTGAGATGTTAAAGCTATCTAATGCTAGATTTGTTAACTTGGTATAACAATTTTAGTGTTGGCAACAGATATAACAGCTGATATTTGACATACCATGTAAAAGTGATGCCTGATCTGAAAGAGATGTACCTTGTAAATAGGTCTATGCAGTTTAAGGGATATCAGATTTATGACCAAAAGACAGCAACTTCCTCTGAAACATTCTTATAGAGACACATTACAACTCTTAAGAGAACAGGCAGGAAATTCTGGATTAAAGGCATTATTACTTCTAAAAGCACTACTGTAGCAGATTGTCAGTATAAATATTTTCCTTAGTCCTGTATTTTATAAAATTTATGAAAAAATCATATTTAAAATAAAAATAATATAATGTCCAAGTGGAACATCTATAAAGCAGAGGCAACAGCACTTTAAAAATGAATCCGATTATACTTGATTAGTACTCTGTATTTCTTGAAAACTATTCTAGCGATGAAAAGAATATAAAATGTAAAACTAAAACAATTTTAGAGAAATATGTAATCTAAAATTTAACTTACCAAGTGCATATTATTATTACTATTATAATATGTTATAACTTACCAAGTGCATATTATTATTACTATTATATGGCTAGAGTTGTGCTTTTTTACGCACTCTGGTATTACGAGTCTTGAAGGTTTAGGTGTACCGCACACTTCTTTGGCCTTACCGCAAAACGACTTACGTAAACTTCGTAAAGTCTTTTTTCTATGGGACTTCCATAGCGCCGGTATTACGAGTCTGTCCTGGGAGGCCATAAAGTGAGCGGTACAGCCTACCCTGTCAAAATCCCTAACGCATTTAAAAGTCAGTAGTTAAGAGTTTTATGGTACAACGCCGTAACATAAAACTCATAACTAAAGTGTTAAAAAGTACACTAACACCCATAAACTACCTATTAACCCCTAAACCGAGGCCCTCCCACATCGCAAACACTATAATACAAATTTTAACCCCTAATCTGCCACTCTGGACACCGCCGCCACCTACATTATATTTATGAACCCCTAATTTGCTGCCCCAACATCGCCGACACCTACATTATATTTATTAACCCCTAATCTGCCACCCCAATTTCGCCGCAACCTACCTATACTTTTTAACCCCTAATCTGCCACCCCCAACGTCGCCACCACTATAATAAACATATTAACCCCTAAACCGCCGCACTCCCGCCTCGCAAACATTAGTTAAATATTATTAACCCTTAATCCCATCCCTAACATCGCCGCCACCTACCTACATTTATTAACCCCTAATCTGCCGCCCCCAACGTCGCCTCCACTATATTAAAATGAAAATTACTTACCTAAACCCTAAGCTAGCTACAATATAACTAATAGTTACATTGTATCTATCTTAGGGTTTATTTTTATTTTACAGGCAAGTTTGTATTTATTTTAACTAGGTAGAATAGTTATTAAATAGTTATGAACTATTTAATAACTACCTAGCTAAAATAAAGACAAATTTACCTGTAAAATAAAACCAAACCTAAGTTACACTTACACCTAACACTACAATATAATTAAATAAATTAACTAAATTAAATACAATTACCTAAATTAAATTAAATTAGCTAAAGTACAAAAACAAACAAACACTAAATTACAGAAAATAATAAACAAATTACAGATTTTTAAACTAATTACACCTAATCTAATAGCCCTATTAAAATAAAAAAAGCCCCTCCAAAATAAAAAAAACCCTAGCCTAAACTAAACTACCAATAGCCCTTAAAAGGGCCTTTTGCGGGGCATTTCCCCAAAGTGATCAACTCTTTTACCTGTAAAAAATACAAAGAAACCCCCAACAGTAAAACCCACCAACCAACCCCCCAAATGAAAAGGGCATTTGGATGGGCATTACCCTTAAAAGGGCGGTTAGCTCTTTTGCCGCCCAAACCCTAACCTAAAAATAAAACCCACCCAATACACCCTTAAAAAAAACTAAAACTAACCCCCTGAAGATCGACTTACCGGGAGACGTCTTCATCCAAGCAGGGCTAAAGTCCTCAATGAAGCAGGGAGAAGTCTTCATCAAAGCCAGGTGGGAAGTGGTCCTCCAGACGGACAGAAGTCTTCATCTAGACGGCATCTTCTATCTTCATCCATCTGGCACGGAGCGAGTCCGATTGGCTGATAGAATTCTATAAGCCAATCGGAATTAAGGTAGAAAAAATCCTATTGGCTGATGCAACCAGCCAATAGGATTGAAGTTCAATCCTATTGGCTGATCCAATCAGCCAAGCCAATAGGATTGAGCTCGCATTCTATTGGCTGTTCCAATCAGCCATTAGAATGCAAGCTCAATCCTATTGGCTGATTGGATTTGGTGTAATTAGTTTAAATATCTGTAATTTGTTTATTATTTTCTGTAATTTAGTGGGGTTTTTTTTGTACTTTAGCTAATTTAATTTATTTAGGTAATTGTATTTAATTTAGTTAATTTGTTTAATTATAGTGTAGTGTTAGGTGTTAGTGTAACTTAGATTATGTTTTATTTTACAGGTAAATTTGTATTTATTTTAGCTAGGTAGTTATTAAATAGTTAATAACTATTTAGTAACTATTCTACCTAGTTAAAATAAATACAAACTTGCCTGTAAAATAAAAATAAACCCTAAGCTAGCTACAATGTAACTATAAGTTATATTGTACCTAGCTTAGGGTTTATTTTATAGGTAAGTGTTTAGTTTTAAATAGGAATTATTTAGTTAATGATAGGAATATTTATTTAGATTTATTTAAATTATATTTAAGTTAGTGGGTGTTAGGTTTAGGGTTAGACTTAGGTGTAGGGGTTACTAACTTTAATATAGTGGCGGCGACGTTGGGAGCGGCAGATTAGGGGTTAATAAATGTAGGTAGGTTGCGGCGACATTGGGGGCGGCAGATTAGGGGTTCATAAGTATAATGTAGGTGGCGGCGGTGTCCGGAGCGGCAGATTAGGGGTTAATAATATAATGCAAGTGTCGGCGATGTCGGGGGCGGCAGATTAGGGGTTTATAAGTGTAAGATTAGGGGTGTTTAGACTCGGGGTTCATGTTAGGGTGTTAGGTGTAGACATAAATTTTATTTCCCCATATTAATCAATGGGGCTGCGTTAAGGAGTTTTACGCTGCTTTTTTGCAGGTGTTAGGCTTTTTCTCAGCCGGCTCTCCCTGTTGATTCCTATGGGGAAATCGTACACAAGCACGTATGACCAGCTCACCGCTGACTTAAGCAGTGCTGGTATTGAAGTGCGGTAAGGAGCAAAATTTTGCTCAACGCTCACTTCTTGTCTTTTAACGACAGGTTTCTGAAAACTCGTAATACCAGCGCTGCAGGTAAGTGAGCGGTGAGACAAAACTGCACAGCCTCTAATGCAAAACTCGTAATCTAGGCCATAATTTGTTATAACTTACCAAGTGCATATTATTATTACTGTTATAATTTGTTATAATTTACCAAGTGCATATTATTATTACTGTTATAATTTGTATTGTAAACCACACCATATTCGGTAGAGCTTCAAACAAGACAGTCACCTAGATTACGAGTTTTGCGTTCCGCGTTTAATGCTGAAAAAATTGATATTTCAGTGTAAAAACCGGAGCGCAGCCATTACGAGTCTTGTCTGTATAGTTATACCGCAAGCATTTTAGCCTGTAACGCAACGTCAGTCCCGCATTTAAAAAATGACGTTTTTGCGTGGGATTTCCATAGCGCTGCCATTACAAGTTGTGCGGTGAGGCTAAAATGCTTGCGTTACAGCCTATACCGACACAATCCGTTCCGCAATCTGAGATCAGTAGTTATGAGTTTTGCACAACAAAACTGTTACACAAAACTCATAACTAAACTGTTACAAAGTATGATAACACCCATAAATGACCTATTAACCCCTATTCCGCCACCCCCCGCATTGCAAACTCTTAATTAAACTTATTGACCCCTAATCTGCCACTCCCGACATCGCCACCACTAATAACATTTATTAACCCCTATTCTGCCGCTCCCCGACATCGCCACCACTATAATAAAGCTATTAACCCCTATTCCCCCGCACCCCAACATCGCCCACACTATAATAAAGATATTAACCCCTATTCCGCCACTCCTGAACATTGCCTCCACTAAATAAAGTTATTAACCCCCTAAACCTCTGGCCTCCCACATCACTGCCACTAAATAAAACTATTAACCCCTAAACCACCAGCCCCCCACATCGGAAAAAATTAAATTAAACTATTAACCCCTAAACCTAACAACCCCCTGACTTTATATTAAAATTACAATTTCCCTATCTTAAAATAAATAAAAACTTAAGTTTAAACTATATATTAAACTGACATTACTATTTTAATAAATCTAAAATAACTACAAATGAAATAAACTAAATTACACATTAAAAAAACTAACACTACTAAAAAAATTATATCTACAATTACAAAAATACTAAATTACAAAAAATAAAAAACACTAAATTACAGAAAATAACAAACAAAAATTATTTAAAATAAAAACAATTACACCTAATCTAATAGCCCTATAAAAATAAAAAAGCACAGCCCCCCCAAAATAAAAAAACCCTAGCCTACAATAAACTACCAATTGCCTTTAAAGGCATTGCCCTAAAGAAATCATCTCTTTTCGCTGAAAAAAAAATACAAAGACCCCCCCACCAGTAAAACCCACCACCCAACCAACCCCAAAAGGGCATTTGTATGGGCATTGCCCTTAAAAGGGCATTCAGCTCTTTTTCATTGCCCTGAAAAGGGTATTTAGCTCTTTTAAGAACGCCCAAACCCTAATCTAAAAAAAAAAAACACCCAAAAAAAGTAAAAAACCTAACACTAACCTCCACCGATCCACTTAAAGTTTCTGAAGTCCGGACATCCAGGTGATGAAAAGTCTTCCTCCAGGCGGCAAGGTTTTCCTCCATCCAGGCAGCGTCTTCTATCTTCATCCATGCGGCATCTTCTATCTTCATCCCGGCTGAGTGGAGCAGGTCCATCCTTCAAGACATCCGGCGCGGAGCGTCCTCTTCATACGGTCGCTGCCGTACACTAAATCTTCAATGCAAGGGAGCCATTTCACAATGGCATCTCTTGCATTCCTATTGGTTGATTTGATTTTTGAAATTTAAATCGGCCAATAGGATGAGAGCTACTGAAATCCTATTGGCTGTTCAAATCAGCCAATAGGATGAGAGCTACTGAAATAGAAAAGTAGAATTTGAGTAGCTCTCATCCTACTGGCTGATTTGAACAGCCAATATGATTTCAGTAGCTCTCATCCTATTGGTAGATTTCAATTTTAAAAATCAAATCAGCCAATAGGAATGCAAAGGAGTGGATCGTGGGGGGTTAGTGTTAGTTTTTTTTAACTTTTTTTGGGTGGGGTTTATTTTTAGATTAGGATTTGGGCGTTCTTAAAAGAGCTAAATGCCCTTTTCAGGGCAATGAAAAAGAGCTGAATGCCCTTTTAAGGGCAATGCCCATACAAATGCCCTTTTCAGGGCAATGGATAGCTTAGGCTTTTGTTAGGTTTTTTATTTTGGAGGGTTGGTTGGGTGGTGGGTTTTACTGTTGGGGGGCTCTTTGTAATTTTTTTTAGGGAAAACAGCTGATTTCTTTAGGGCAATGCCCTACTAAAGGCCCTTTTAAGGGCTATAGGTAGTTGATTGTAGGCTAGGGTTTTTTTTTATTTTGGGGGGCTTTTTTATTTTTATAGAGCTATTAGATTAGGTGTAATTGTTTTTATTCTGCATAATTTCGTTTGTTATTTTTCGTAATTTAGTGTTTGTTATTTTTTGTAATTAAGCATTTTTATTTTTTGTATTTGTAGATTTAATTTTTTTTAGTAGTGTTAGGTTTTTTAAATGTGTAATTTAGTTTATTTAATTTGTAGTTATTTTAATTTTAGTATAATAATAATAATGTTAGTTTAATATATAGTTTAAACTTAGGTTTTTTCATTTCCCAGGTAAGTTTTTATTTATTTTAAGATAGTGATCTTGTAATTTTAATTTAAAGTTAGGGGGTGATAGGTTTAGGGGTTAGTAGTTTAATTTAGTTTTTTTGCGATCTGGGTGCTGTTGGTTTAGGGGTTAATAGGTTTATTTAGTGGCGGTTATGTGGGAAACCAGATGTTTAGGGGTTAATAACTTTATTTAGTAACGGCGATGTCAGGGAGTAGCGGAATAGGGGTTAATATCTTTATTATAGTGTGGGTGATGTCAGGGAGCGGGGGAACGGGTTAATAACTTTATTATAGTGGCGGCGATGTCGGGGAGCGGCGGAATAGGGGTTAATAACTTTATTTAGGTGGCGGTGATGTCAGGAGCGGCAGATTAGGGGTTAATAAGTTTATGTAGTTGTTGGCGATGTCGGAGGAAGCATATTAGTGGTGTTTAGATGTGGGGTTTATGTTAGGGTGTAAGGTTTAAACGTAATTTTTTTTCCCCTTAGACATCAATGGGGTTGCGTTTTGGCGATTGCCATACCGTGCTTCAGGCGTTAGTTTTTTTTCTAACACGCTCTCCCCATTGATGTCTATGGGGAAAGCATGCATGAGCATGTATTCTCAGCCCTTGGATTTTGTGCGGTATGGAGCTCATCGCCACCATATCGCATCAAAAGGCGGCTTTTTAATAACCTGTAATGGCAGTACTATGGAGAGTGAACTAACACAACTTTTGTTGCGTTCGTTTCGCACCCTCTATAGTGCAAAACTTGTAATCTAGGTGAGTGACACTTATTAATGATAAAAAAAATGATATATGTAAAACAGAATAAAAAAAGGAAAATATACTACATATTGCATTTAAAAATGTCTCTTGAAGTTTTAAAAAATAATGACAAATTGTCTTTATTATAAGCCCTAGTTTCAACACATGAATATTCAAAGTAACTTCAGTGTTATCTTTACTGATTTCAAAAGGATTTCAAATCATTAGTCAATCTGCTGAATACGTTTGAAAATACACCTAAGGTGTGTTGCAATGTTTGTTTGTTTAAGATGGCAGAGGAAGCACATGCATACAGGAGCCAAATAAGGGCTGGGCTTCCTGAGTGGGGAATGGTTAGGGGGGTTGGTAGGAATGCCCCACAAGGGGGGCAAAGAGCATATGGATTGGCTAAGAGGTGCAAAGGCAGAGGAGGGGCCAGGGTTACTTAGGGCAAGGCACAGCAAGCAGAGGCCATTCTAACATTTTTCTTTGTTTCAGCAGGACATCCAGCAGGTCGTGAAGATTTTCAAGATGGCGACTTTGAACAGAAAAATACCGAAGAGGTTCCTCGATGACTGCGAGTCAGTATGGAGAACCAGGATGCTGCAGGCACAGAGGAAGTTGAAGAAAATAGAGAAGGGGAGGCCGGATTAGAAGGCAGCAGGAGCGGCAGCAGGCAGCATGGTCAATGACCGTTAGGGCACATGCAGAAAAGGTAAGTGATGGCGGGGTTGGGGCAGGTAACTCGTGTGCATCCGAGAATGGGCACAGCGGCCCACTGTTAGGGTCCCAGGACATATTTAGGGGACCTGCATGTTTTTCTTCCCCACACGGATCCCGGGGGGAGCATACTACTTGCACAGGGGGGTAGGGGGGGAAGGGGCCGACCGTTTTAGGCACAGGGAATGGGCGTTCGAGTTTACTAGCATGGACAGGGGGAGGGTCCCGCAGGCAGCAGGGGCGGGCGGCGAGGCCTCACCGTCGCGGCAGCAGGGTATATACATCGTAAATGAGTGGGGGGATGTGGGCCCCACAGTGCGATGCAGCAGGAGTGGGATTATAGGGGGAGTCCCGGATCACGGGTGTCGATGCACATGGCAGCGCAATAGCATCTGGGCCCCAGAGAGAGAGCGTGAACACAGGGGCACTAATTGGGCTTGGTTGGGGAGGGGCCCATACAGAGAGGCAGAGAGGCTGGGGGGGATAGTTGGCGCTGCGGTCCTGGTGGGCCGGGTGCTTTGCCCCTTGATAGGTGGGATAACAGGGAATATATGGGGCAAAGGGGGGAATACACAGATAGATGGGACGAAGGGGGGTACAGAGCTTGCAGGGAAGGGGAGCAGCCACAATTTTTTCAGGGTGAGTGGGAGGAAAAGGGCAGGCCAGTAAAAAGGCTTAGGCAAGGAGCAGAGGGCAGGCCCAGAATAATCAGGGACATGGAGGGCAATTCATATATAATAATGGAGGAGGAAGGGAAAAAAGGGGAAAAGTCTGGGGAGGGCAACAAGGGAGGAAGGAGGGAGGTCACAAGGAGCAAAATATGGCAGTAGGGCAGGAGCACCCCTTGCAAAATAAGGAGCAAACAGTTTCTAATGGCATTTGTACTTTACAGAGCACAGGCACACAGGGAAACGTGGAGAGGAGGCAAAGTCCAGCGGACAAGGGGATGGAACTGTCACAACCGGAAATGGTACAGAGGGATGTAGCAACAGCATCACATCAGAAGGAGGGGGCTGCGGCGGCCAAAAGTACAGAGGGAGTGACAAAGAAAGACAGCATGCAGAAACCAGCTTTGGGTAAGAGAATGTTAGGTAGAAGTAATAGCGTGTCTGATAGTTCATCTGAATACGATTTGGATGAGGATAAGGCTAAGAGAGGTGGTTGTGATAAAGTACTGAAAATAGTCAGAAAAATTTATGCAAAATAGGGAAAGGGGGGGACAAGGAAATAGGGAAGGATGTGTTAGCGGAGGAAGTAGAGGAATTTAACACAGACGATGAAGTCAAAATGCTAATGCAGCTGAGTACGCCAGGGCACAAAAGGAAAAATATGTAGACGTATTTGTGATTAAGAGGGAAGCGTTGGCGGTTAAATCTAGGGGGGATGATGGGAAACCTAGGAAAACTAAGCAGAAATTCACAGAGTGGGTGAAGGGTATTTTAATATATGCCGAGGATTTTATCACAGTAAATCCAGAGAGGGTGAAAGGGATGCTAAGGTACATACACCTAATGCAATTTTAATGTGTTTAATACACTTTTGGATGTTAACCGCTTAATAGGTAATCTAACATTGAGAAAATTTACAGGTTGTTACTGAAGAAAATAAACCATTAGGTTTTCATGAGGCCTGTGATGTAATATCTTTGCAAAATTTAGAATTTGAATCTATGCCAATGGGGGAAGAAACAAACGTTGGTACTAGATTTAAAAAGAAGTCCACATTCTATCCTGTACACAGTAGAGGGTCTGTATTAGAAACTTTTCATCAGAGAGTTGAGAGAGATTTGGTTAAACTGGCCCAAGATATGGAGAAACCGACACAGAATTTAACTAACAAAGAAAGGAAGGCCCTAGCTGACTTACAAAACAATGATGATTTGGTAATACGTACAGCTGATAAGGGAGGATCAGTGGTGGTTATGGACAGGAAGGAGTATGTGGATGAGGCTTTACGCCAGCTTCAAAACCCCAATGATTATGACGTTTTAAGGAGGGATCCTACCCCTCAATTTGGAAGGGAGTTGAGACAGCTTTTGGACGATGGTAGGGACCTATGGTAGGGACCAGGGCTTCATAGATCAACAAACTTGTGAATATCTTGATGTACAACATCCTATGATGCCGTGGTTCCACCATCTTCCAAAGGTGCACAAGTCACTAGATCAGATCAAGGGAAGGCCCATTGTGAGTGGGATTGGCTCTTTGCTAGAACACCTCTCGCAATGGGTTGATTCTATTCTCCAGCCTCTGGTAGTATCGCTGCCAGCTTATTTGAGAGATACCACACATGTGATCAAAACACTGGAAAATATTCAATGGGAAGAAAACAGCGCATGGCTCACAGTTGATGCTGTAGCGCTGTACTCCTCCATACCCCATGAGAAGGGGATACAACAAGTTGCCTTTTTCCTTGATATGTGTACAGATTACACTCCTGAATTTCAAAGCTTCATAGTACGGAAAGTCTCTTTTCTACTTACGCACAATTATTTTAAGTTTGAGGGGGTTTGCTATCTCCACAGGTGCGGCACTGCCATGGGAGCAAAATTTGCACCATCATATGCAAATTTATATCTAGGCAGATGGGAGCGGTGCCGCATCTTTGGAGATGGCAACCCCTTCAAAGAAAACATCAGACTATGGGGGGTAGTTATCAAGCCGTCTACTTTTCTGGCTTCGCCGGCCCAATACGCCCGCCTAAGCTCGCCTCACATCGCTGCCGCGGACCTGAAAAAATACGCCTAAGTTATCAAAAAAAGCTGTCAAAAAGCTGCGGGGCGATGAGCAGCGGACTGTGAGAGTTATCACTCATCCGATCTCGCTGCTCTTCGGCTGTTTGACAGCTTTCTTGCTAGCCTGTCACTAAGCACACACACTAAACTACACTGTTCTACCCCCTATACCGGCGCCCCCGGAGCCCCCCGCAACTAAATAAAGTTACTAACCCCTAAACCGCCGCTCCTAGACCCTGCCGCAAGTCTTATAAATGTATTAACCCCTAAACCGCCGCTCCTAGACCCTGCTGCAACTCTTATAAATGTATTAACCCCTAAACCGCCGCTCCTAGACCCTGCCGCAACTCTTATAAATGTATTAACCCCTAAACCGCCGCTCCTAGACCCTGCCGCAACTCTTATAAATGTATTAACCCCTAAACCGCCGCTCCTAGACCCTGCCGCAACTCTTATAAATGTATTAACCCCTAAACCGCCGCTCCCGGACACCGCTGCCACCTACAGTATACCTAGTAACCACTATCCTGCCCCCCCTACACCGTCGCCCTCTATTATAAAGTTATTAACCCCTATCCTGCTAACCCCTAAACCGTCGCTCCCTGAACCCGCCGCAACCTATATTAAACCTATTAACCCCTAATCTGCCTCCCCTACACCGTCGCCCCCTATAATAAATTTATTAACCCCTATCCTGCCCCCCACTACGCCGCCGCCACTGTAATAAAATTATTAACCCCTAAACCTAACCCTAACCTAAGTCTAACCCTAACCCTAACGCCCCCCTAACTTAAATATTAATTAAATAAATCAAAATAATATTTATCTTATTAACTAAATGAATCCTATTTAAAACTAAATACTTACCTATAAAATAAACCCTAATATAGCTACAATATAAATAATAATTATATTCTAGCTATTTTAGGATTTATTTTTATTTTACAGGTACCTTTCAATTTATTTTAACTAGGTACAATAGCTATTAAATAGTTATTAACTATTTAATAGCTTACCTAGCTAAAATAAACTGAAATGTACCTGTAAAATAAAAACTAACCTAAGTTACAATTACACCTAACACTACACTATACTTTAATAAATTATTCCTATTTAAAAATAAATACTTACCTGTAAAATAAACCCTAAGATAGCTCCAATATAATTAATAATTATATTGTAGCTATCTTAGGATTTATATTTATTTTACAGGTAACTTTGCATTTATTTTAGCTAGTTAGAATAGTTATTAAATAGTTATTAACTATTTAATAACTACCTAGCTAAAAGAAATACAAAATTACCTGTAAAATAAATCCTAACCTAAGTTACAATTAAACCTAATACTACACTATCATTAAATTAATTAAATAAACTACCTACAAATAACTACAATTAAATACAATTACATAAACTAACTAAAGTACAAAAAATAAAAAAAGCTAAGTTACAAAAAATAAAAAAATAAGTTACAAACATGTTAAAAATATTAATAACCCCCCTTACAAAAACCTAACACTAAGCCCCTGAAGATCATCCTACCTTGTCTTCACTCAGCCGAGCAGCGATGGAACCGAAGTGGACATCCGGAGCGGAAGAAGTTAATCCTCCAAGCGGCGCTGAAGAAATCTTCCATCCGATGAAGTCATCATGCAGGCGGCGCTGAAGAAAAGTCTTCGATCCGGCCGATGTCATCTTCAAAGAGGCGCTGAAGAGGTCTTCTATCCGGGCGATGTCATCTTCCAAGCCGGGTCTTGAATCTTCCTCCCGCCGACGCGGAACCTCCTTCTTCACCGACGGACTACGACGAATGAAGGCTCCTTTAAGGGACGTCATCCAAGATGGCGTCCCCTCAATTCCGATTGGCTGATAGGATTCTATCAGCCAATCGGAATTAAGGTAGGAAAAATCTGATTGGGTGATGGAATCAGCCAATCAGATTCAAGTTCAATCCGATTGGCTGATCCAATCAGCCAATCAGATTGAGCTCGCATTCTATTGGCTGTTCCGATCAGCCAATAGAATGCGAGCTCAATCTGATTGGCTGATTCCATCAGCCAATCAGATTTTTCCTACCTTAATTCCGATTGGCTGATAGAATCCTATCAGCCAATCGGAATTGAGGGGACACCATCTTGGATGACGTCCCTTAAAGGAGCCTTCATTCGTCGTAGTCCGTTGGTGAAGAAGGAGGTTCCGCGTCGGCGGGAGGAAGATTCAAGACCCGGCTTGGAAGATGACATCGCCCGGATAGAAGACCTCTTCAGCGCCTCTTTGAAGATGACATCGGCCGGATCGAAGACTTCTTCAGCGCCGCCTGGATGATGACTTCATCGGATGGAAGATTTCTTCAGCGCCGCTTGGAGGATTAACTTCTTCCGCTCCGGATGTCCACTTCGGTTCCATCGCTGCTCGGCTGAGTGAAGACAAGGTAGGATGATCTTCAGGGGATTAGTGTTAGGTTTTTGTAAGGGGGGTTTGGGTTAGATTAGGGGTATGTGGGTGGTGGGTTTTAATGTTGGGGGGGGGTTGTATTTTTCTTTTACAGGCAAAAGAGCTGTTTTCTTTGGGGCATGCCCCCACAAATGGCCCTTTTAAGGGCTGGTAAGGTAAAAGAGCTTTGAACTTTATTTAATTTAGAATAGGGTAGGGCATTTTTTTATTTTGGGGGGGGTTTGTTATTTTATTAGGGGGCTTAGATTAGGTGTAAGTAGCTTAAAATTGTTGTAATATTTTTAACATGTTTTTAACCTATTTTTTTATTTTTTGTAACTTAGCTTTTTTTATTTTTTGTACTTTAGTTAGTTTATGTAATTGTATCTAATTGTAGTTATTTGTAGGTAGTTTATTTAATTAATTTAATGATAGTGTAGTATTAGGTTTAATTGTAACTTAGGTTAGGATTTATTTTACAGGTAATTTTGTATTTCTTTTAGCTAGGTAGTTATTAAATAGTTAATAACTATTTAATAACTATTCTAACTAGCTAAAATAAATACAAAGTTACCTGTAAAATAAATATAAATCCTAAGATAGCTACAATATAATTATTAATTATATTGGAGCTATCTTAGGGTTTATTTTACAGGTAAGTATTTATTTTTAAATAGGAATAATTTATTAAAGTATAGTGTAGTGTTAGGTGTAATTGTAACTTAGGTTAGTTTTTATTTTACAGGTAAATTTCAGTTTATTTTAGCTAGGTAAGCTATTAAATAGTTAATAACTATTTAATAGCTATTGTACCTAGTTAAAATAAATTGAAAGGTACCTGTAAAATAAAAATAAATCCTAAGATAGCTAGAATATAATTATTATTTATATTGTAGCTATATTAGGGTTTATTTTATAGGTAAGTATTTAGTTTTAAATAGGATTCATTTAGTTAATAAGATAAATATTATTTTGATTTATTTAATTAATATTTAAGTTAGGGGGGTGTTAGGGTTAGTGTTAGACTTAGGTTTAGGGGTTAATAATTTTATTACAGTGGCGGCGGCGTAGTGGGGGGCAGGATAGGGGTTAATACATTTATTATAGGTGGCGACGGTGTAGGGGGGGCAGATTAGGGGTTAATACATTTATTATAGGTGGCGACGGTGTAGGGGGGGCAGATTAGGGGTTATTAAATGTATTATAGGTGGCGACGGTGTAGGGGGGGCAGGATAGGGGTTAATACATTTAATATAGGTGGCGGCGGGTTCATGGAGCGGCGGTTTAGGGGTTAATACATTTATTATAGTTGCGGTGGGCTCCGGGAGCGACGGTTTAGGGGTTAATATGTATAGAGTAGCTTGCGGTGGGCTCCGGGAGCGGCGGTTTAGGGGTTAATCAGTTTATTATAGTTGCGGTGGGCTCCGGGAGCAGCGGTTTAGGGGGTAATAACTTTATTTAGTTGCGGCGGTGTAGGGGGGGGCAGATTAGGGGTGTTTAGACTCGGGGTACATGTTAGGGTGTTAGGTGCAGACAGCTCCCATAGGAATCAATGGGATGTCTGGCAGCAGCGAACTTGTACTTTCGCTATGGTCAGACTCCCATTGATTCCTATGGGATCCGCCGCCTCCAGGGGTGGCGGATTGAAAACCAGGTACGCTGGGCCGTAAAAGTGCTGAGCGTACCTGCTAGTTTTTTGATAACTAGCAAAAGTAGTGAGAATGTGCCGCACTTGTGTGCGGAACATCTGGAGTGACGTAAGAATCGATCTGTGTCGGACTGAGTCCGGCGGATCGAAGTTTACGTCACAAAATTCTACTTTTGCCGGTCTCGAGCCTTTGATAACTAAGGCGTATCAGCCTCGCCACAAATACGCTGCGGAATTCCAGCGTATTTGAGGTTGACGGCTTGATAACTAGGCCCCAATATCGTCGATTTATTGACGATCTGCTGTTTGTTTGGAGGGGAGACTGTAGGTTTATACCGGATTTTGTCAATTACCTTAATGACAATGACCTAGGTTTGTGGTTCACATTTGAAACTGACAGGATGAAAATCAATTTTCTTGATTTGACCCTCAGAGGAAAAGTTGGAGAGTCTATAGGGACAGGTGTGTACCGCAAACCTATCTCAGGTAACAATTTGTTACACGGGAAAAGCAGTCACCCCCGGAAAATAAGATATGCAATAGCTAAGGGACAATTCTCAAGAATCAGGAGAAATTGTTCTGATGAAAGAGAATTCGAACTGGAAGCTGATGAACTAGGTAAAAGGTTAAGAGAAAGGAAATATCCTAAACGGGATATTAAAAAGGCAAGGGATACAGTTCAGTCTGTCCCTAGAGAGTCATTACTGTCTAGCAAACAACGGTCCACCAACAAGCAGTTTGAAGGGGTTTACTTTGTCACACAGTTTAGTGCCCAATATCAGTCAGTGTGCAATGTAATAAAGAAACATTTTCCCATTTTAAGGGCCGATGATAATTTGGTAAATTTGGTTGAGAAAGGGATCAGATGTTCATATAAAAAAAGCACCACATTGGGCAACATATTGGCACCAACACAATTACGAAGGACAAATGTGTCAGCCAGTTCTTGGCTTAGACACTTGGGTATGTACAGATGTGGCAGTAGTCGATGCAAGCCATGCGATTATCTACAAGTAACTCAAGTTTTCAGTTCCTATGTGAATGGAAAACAATACAGGATACAGTCTTGTGTCAATTGCAAATCAAGTTAAGTGATCTATCTTATTTCCTGCACACAGTGTCGGCTACAGTATGTAGGTTTAACGTCTAGAGACATGAGGAGCAGGATAAGGGAGCACTTATCTACCATAAATGTGGGCAAGTCAACCACCCCCTTGGTACAGCACTTTCTGGTTAAACATGGAGGCCATCTTAATACCTTTCAATGGTGTATTATTGAAAAGGTAGTGTTGCCTTCAAGGGGTGGGGACCTGGACCACATTTTGGCAAAAAGGGAGATCTTTTGGATCTTCCAATTGGAAACACGAATACCTAAGGGCTTGAATTCAAAATACGACATGATAAACTTTTGGGAATAAATACATTCTGCCCCACTTGATATCCATTGCTTATCTTTTTTCACCATTTCTTATTTATTTATTTATTATTTATTAAGTATTATTATCTTTTTTCATTTACATGTTTTTGCATGCATATATTTTCATATTTGTTCTATCATGCAGTTTCTACAAACAACATTTTCTTTAATGGTCCCGATTTGGTATGGGGTATAAACATGTATTATTAATTATGAAGTGGTTAATTTTATATACCTTTTGAATAGTGGCAAGTATTAGCTTGGGAGTGAGCACTAATACTAGATTGATGGTGCTATACTCAGGCTGATTATTCTTTATAAGGATGTAAGTTTGCTCAGGTACTTGTTAGTTTAAGGTAATCTTAATAATGGGAAATTTTATATATGATGCATAAAAACTATAAGTTTGATGTAAATTTATCAATCATGCTAGGATAATATTAATCAGTTCATTATATCCTTCTAAAAATGAATAGTGCACAGAAAGTCTAGAATTATATTCACTAATATGTGTTAATTACCAATGGCTGTGCAATAAGAATTCACTGCTCTCTGTGGTGAGGTTAGGATTAAAATTACTTGAAGCAGACAATTAATTGTTTTAACCAGGTTTTGAAAACTAGCCAATAACAAAATGATTTGCCTTTTAAATTGTGAGATCAGGCTAAGCACACCAGGCTATGACTACGGCTCACTAAGCTGAAACGCGTAAGCCAAGTGCTTTGTCTGCTCAGATCTTTTTCTCTGTAAGGTGCTTCCCTGCATCATCAGTTTTTAAACTTTGTTTACAATAAAATTGGACTTTTAACTTACTGGAGTGGATCGACTTCTTCTTTTTTCTACTATATTGTTCTTCGCACAGCAGATCCAATAATCCAGTTAGATGCATGGAACAGTCTTTTGCCAGTACCTGCCGACTTCCCCACATTGGCCACGGATTGCAAGCGCCGAGGAGTGACGTCACTGACAAGCGCCGAGGAACTGGACACAAACCGACAAACACACATCGGAGACACGCTGGTACAGAGGGTGAGTAAGGTAGGGAGCACGGCTCTCTTCGCACCGCAAGATTAGCGGAGGTCCTCCCACCACATCGGAAGCGTAAGTCTGCCGCAAGTGTTATTGTGTGTCTCTTGTCATTTCCAGTAAATTGCCTTTGATGGAGTGTATGGAGGGTGCACATGAACTTTGAATTCATTTAGTCTATGGGAGATCAGCTTGATTGGTATTACACACTACCTCTTGTTTCTGCATATTATGTTGGGCAGAGAGAGCAGATAAGGCTGCCACTTTGTGCAGAAGGCTTTAATTCGTTTCTCCAAGTCACCCTTGACGTCTGCCTGTTCAATCAGTAGTTGTGCATGTATGGAGCTAACAAATTTTGTTATGTGTGGTGGTTTCCGCACAATCCAGTTCTTTAGAATCAGTTTCCTAGCTATCAATATTGCAGTGTTCAAGAAACGGTCGTGGGAGTTGCTTTGTGTGTGTCCCCTAAGAAAAAAGGCGTCCTCAATCATAAGGACTATAGTTGTGCCACAAAGTTTTGAGAGCCAATACTGGATCTTGCCCCAGTACTTTGGGACAGCTCCAGAAGAGATGCCTAACATCGGGTTTAGGTGAGGAGCATTTGAGGCAGATGTTTGATGCCTCCGGGACCCATTTAGGTCGCAAGTGAGGAGTTATATAACTTAGATGTATGAATCTAAGGTGCATTTCCCTATGTGACATCGCAAGTGTACTTCTAGCTACTAGTTTGAAGCTGTCCGAGATCATGCTTTCCCTGACATCAATGTCAGCGTTTCGCTTCCATTTAGCACTTAAGTGTTGTAGGGTTTCAGTGGATTTGCTCTCTAAGATTAAGCCGTATATGTATGCAATAGAGTGTAACCCCTGTTTAGTCAGGGAGCAAATGGTATCTATTGGAGTGGTGTTTCTGCCATTGAGTCCTTTCGATAGCAACTTATGCATGTAGTGACTGGCTTGGAGCTATAATTGAGGTACGAGGAATGTGGTATAATTTCTGTATAAGATTGAAAAAGTTACCAGTTATGCCGAATTTTCCCAGGGTGGTCAGGAGATGGTGCCACTCCACCCTGTCGAACGCCTTTTTGGCGTCGACAGAGAGGAGACACGCCCCCCGAGGTGCCCCAGTGCCAACTTGATTTCCCCTACTGCCATTGCCTCCCTCTCGCCAGAAATGATCTATAACCGCCAAGGTCTTGCAGATATTGGTGACCGAGGAGAGGTGTCTCATAAAACCTGTCTGATCTTTGTGGATGACCGTACCTAGTACAGTCGCTAATCTGTACGCTAGTATAGCAGTGAATAATTTGTACTTATTGTTCAGGAGCGCTATTGGCCTGTAGGAGGCTGGGATCGTTGGGTCTCTACCTGGTTTTGGAATTAGACACATTAATGCATCCACAAAATCAGCTGGGGGCGTTAGTGAGCCCTGTAAGTAAGCCGTAAATGTTTGTGCCAGCAGGGGGCTAAGTTCCGTCTGTAACAGTTTGTAGTATTCAATTGGTAGTTTGTCTGGATCTGGGTTTTTTCACAGTTTAGCTGCTTTAATTGCCCTTAAGACCTCTGACACCTGTATTGGGGAGTTAAGTTTCCCCAAGTTTTCTGTACTGAGGGTGGGGGGGGGGGGTGATGCTATCCCAAAAATGGTCTTTGTCACGTTGAGTACATGGTTGGGCTGTGTAGAGTGTGGAGTAGAATTTTAAGAATTCATTTGTGATTGATTTGGTGTCTGAACAGAATGCTCCTTGGACTTGAATAGATGGGATAATTGATTTAGTCTTAGTGAGTTTAACCATGTTGGCTAACAGTCTCCACATCTTGTCCCCAAATCTGTATAACTTGCCTTTTCTGTGTGTTTGAAAGAGGTGATCCTGCTGGAGCAGGTCGTCCTTCTTTAGTTTCTTTTTCTCATAGAAGTGACGTCTATGCTGGGGGGAGGGGTGAGCTGGGTATTGATTGTATGCAGCGGTTAGTTCTGCGGTGGTGACCGTTTCTATCCGTTTCCTTTTGGCGTTGTAGTGCGCAGTGAAACTAGTAATTTGACCATGCATAACTGCTTTAGATGCTCCCCAAAACACCCCTGGGTTGTTAAAATGTTGGGTGTTAAAGTTGCAATATTCCTCCCAGTGAGTTTTTAAATGCCGTCTGAACTCGACGTTAAGGTATAAGTAAGTGGGGAATCTCCAATTCTCGGAAGTGTGGAAGTTGGGTCTTGGGCCAAGTTGCAGCCATATGGGTGCATGGTCCGAAATTATAATGTCCGATATGTCCGTTTGTATGATTTGCGTGTATAGTTGTTTAGAGCATAAAAAGTAGTCAATGCGTGAAAGTGTGTTGTGTGTTTTTGACACACATGTGTAATCTCTCCTGGTCGGGTGGCGTGACCGCCATGGGTCTAAGAGACCTAGTGAGGACTTAAGGGCAGCAACGGTTGTCATTTCTTTTTTCCTTTTTTTAGCATGGAGTTTTTCTTCTCTTTTTGTGTGATTGTCAGCCCTACGGTCAAGCGGTAAGTCTTGTGCTAAATTGAAGTCACCACCTAGCAGCAGTGGATTGTCAGCATGTAGGGACAGCGTAGTCTGAAGAGTGTGCCAGAATTGCGGAATTAATTGGTTGGGGCCATAAATGCTGGCTATGATGTACGTTTGATTGTCTAGGTGCAGGCTGGTTATGATGTGTCTACCTCTCTGGTCTATTGAAATAGGCTTAATTTGAACGAAGAGACCCTTTTTAACTAGTATCGCTACTCCTCTCTTTCGTCCCTCTGTAGGAGTGTAGAGGATTTTACCTACCCAACGGCACTGTAATTTCTCATGTTCCCCTTCTGTGAGATGCGTCTCTTGTAAGAGGGCAATATCTGTTTGCAGACACTTCAGGTGTTGCAGTACAATGCTGCGTTTGGCCGGGGAGGTGATGCCTCCCACGTTCCATGATACAATCCTAAGCGGGTGTGTCATAATGTCGAGAGATGAGCGATGAGTGAGAATGATATCTGGTAGTGAATGCATGCGATGTGTGATTGTGGTGTCTCTGGTTGTCTAGGCCAGAGGTGGTAGGTGTGTCAGGAGGGGGAGTCAAGGATAGGCAAGCAGCCGTGGCAAAATTAGGCATGTGCGGTTTTTGATCTCCACATGCAGGTGTTTGGGCGGAATCCGGGTGCTCCTCCAGGTAGCTAGAAAGGTAAAATAACATAACTGTGATATTCTGGCAATATTCCAAATAACTTTGTGCATAACATGATTCAGAACATAACAGAGCGGGGAGGGTGGGGGAGAGAGAAGGGAACATGAATCAAACAAGCCCAGGGCTGGAGAAGCAAGACAACCCCTGTGAAGCAGGTGGGGGTTTAGCCATAGATCCAGATGGCGCTCAAACATAGATAACCAGAAAACTGTAGCTACAGTAAAAACAATGGAAGCATGAACTAGAACAATTAGGAGTAAATACTGTCGCCTAGATTTAGAGTTTGGCGTTAGCCGTCAAAAGCAGCGTTAAGGGCTCCTAATGCTGCTTTTGGCCACCCGCTGGTATTTAGAGTCAGCCAAGAAAGGGTCTAACACTCACTTCCAAGCCGCAACTTTTCCATACCACAGATCCCCTTACACCAATTGTGTATCCTATCTTTTCAATGGGATCTTCCTAACGCTGGTATTTAGAGTCTTGGCTGAAGTGAGCGGTAGACCCTCTACCGACAAGACTCCATCCGCAGAAAAAAGTCAGTAGTTAAGAGCTTTCTGGGCTAACGCCGGTTTATAAAGCTCTTAACTACTGTGCTCGAAAGTACACTAACACCCATAAACTACCTATGTACCCCTAAACCGAGGCCCCCCCACATCGCCGCCACTCTAATACATTTTTTAACCCCTAAACTGCCGACCACACATCGCCGCCACTTACATTATCCCTATGAACCCCTAATATGCTGCCCCTAACATCGTCGACAATTACATAATATTTATTAACCCCTAATCTGCCCCCCCAACGTCGCCGCTACCTACCTACACTTATTAACCCCTAATCTGCCGACCGGAGCTCGCCGCTACTCTAATAAATGTATTAACCCCTAAAGCTAAGTCTAACCCTAACCCTAACACCCCCCTAAGTTAAATATAATTTTAATCTAACGAAATAAATTAACTCTAATTAACTAAAGTATTCCTATTTAAAACTAAATACTTACCTGTAAAATAAACCTTAATATAGTTACAATAATAATTATATTGTAGCTATTTTAGGATTTATATTTATTTTACAGGCAACTTCGTATTTATTTTAACTAGGTACAATAGCTATTAAATAGTTATTTACTATTTAATAGCTACCTAGTTAAAATAATTACCAAATTACCTGTAAAATAAATCCTAACCTAAATTACAATTAAACCTAACACTACACTATCAATAAATAAATTAAATAAATTAACTACAAGTACCTACAATTACCTACAATTAAATAAACTAAACTAAATTACAAAAAACAAACAAACACTAAATTACAAAAAATAAAAAAAGATTACAAGAATTTTAAGCTAATTACACCTACTCTAAGCCCCCTAATAAAATAACAAAGCCCCCCAAAATAAAAAAATGTCCCTACCCTAATCTAAATTTAAAAAGTTAACAGCTCTATTACCTTACCAGCCCTTAAAAGGGCTTTTTGCGGGGCATGCCCCAAAGAAATCAGCTCTTTTGCCTGTAAAAAACACCCCCCAACATTACAACCCACCACCCACATACCCCTACTCTAACCCAAACCCCCCTTAAATAAACCTAACACTACCCCCCTGAAGATCTCCCTACCTTGAGTCGTCTTCACCCAACCGGGCCAAAGTCTTCATCCGATGGACCAGAAGAGGACATCCAGACCGGCAGAAGGCTTCATCCTATCTGGGCAGAAGAGGACATCCGAACTGGCAGACATCTTCTTTCAAGCGGCATCTTCTATCTTCATCCATCCGACGAGGAGCGGCTCCATCTTCAAGACCTCAAGCGCGGAACACCCTTCCTGCATGACGACTAGACGGCAAATGAAGGTTCCTTTAAGAGACGTCATCCAAGATGGCGTCCCTCAAATTCCGATTGGCTGATAGGATTCTATCAGCCAATCGGAATTAAGGTAGGAAATATCTGATTGGCTGATTGAATCAGCTAATCAGATTCAAGTTCAATCGGATTGGGTGATCCAATCAGCCAATCAGATTGAGCTTGCATTCTATTGGCTGTTCCAATCAGCCAATCAGATTGAGCTTGCATTCTATTGGCTCTATACATACAGCAGTACAGCCTAAGTGATCAATTGATATGCTGATGTGGCTCCAGCGGTGGAGTGAGTGGTTCTGAAAGTGTGCTATTGGAATGCAATAAGGACGTGCCTGCATGAGAAGTGATTACCTACGGTACTTTCTGGTATCCTATTCTGTCAGAACTTTTGACAAACTTCACGGCGATATGCCGACTCAATTGGGCGTCTTTTGACCAATGGAAAAGATTCCTTCTGTCTACAGCCACTCACAGTCCCTGGTGACGCTCCGCCACTCCTACTGCTGATTACGTCACACGCAAAGAAGTCATCGCAAGTGCTTGCAAGCCGAAAGCCGTTGGAAGCAACACAACCGGAGGATCTAAGCTAAGTACATGTTGCTTTTTTCAACTGAGAAATAAAACTTGTAAATGACCTTTAATGCAGCAGGAATTGCTGCGGCTCGTATTTTGCTCTATTGAGGAGATTTGCTTGTGCACCTAATGAGCGATAAAGCGCTACATACGAATCATTTATCTCAGTTATGTATGGACAGCAGCCATCTATATATGCATGTATATTGCCTATCTAATATATGTCCCAATCAGCTGATTCATTATATATCATGTTGTAAACATTATCCTTGTTGGTTAACCCCTTATTTCTTCTGGTGTTAATTTTTAATATAGAATAGGGAAAGTACTAGGTCTCTTTGCACTTGAAATGTTTTATTTTAGAATTTGCTGTCTGTAGTGGTGTTTGACGCTGACAGATAATACATTTTTATACTGAATTGTATCTCTTGGGAAATAATTTATATATTTGGAAAGTCTTTTTGTGTGCCTTTTTTAATCCCTTGCTGTTCTAGGGCATTATTATATACCCTGGTATTTTTTCTTTCTTTACTACAATACTATATTTACTTGAAGGGTGGTACCATTAAGCATATATTTAGCAATATTACCTACTCTCTCACGCCCCCTATATTTATATTAGTACCGTTTAGTCCTTTACAATTTTTAAACAGGTTGATATGTTTTAAATGTATATACACGTGTTGGTGGTTGCTCCTACTATCGGAGGGCTAATAAATATAAAAATATTTTTGTTCCATAATCACGAGTGCTGTGTTTTCCACTCTTTCAAAGGATAGTAATGTATACCCTTTGAGTTCTTTCTTGATTATTTATAGCTGTAGAAATATTTATCTGCCTGTCAAAGCCGCAAAGTAGAAAATAAGCAGATATATAAAGGGTTTGCATTATAAGAGAATCCCCAAAAAAACACAAAAGTGTTATTATAATAATACAGGTATAAAAATATAAAACAAAAAGGAAGAGAGGTGTAAATACTGCTACAAATGTTCCATTACATATCTATTACACGGTGCAGTCCTCAAAAATATTATAACTATGAAACATCAAGACAGAACTCAAAGGGTATACATTACTATCCTTTGAAAGAGAGGAAACCACAGCACTCGTGACTATGGAACAGAAAATAATTTTATTACTTAGCCCTCCGAAAGTAAGAGCAAACACCAACAAATATATAAACATTTAAACATATCAACCTGTTAAAATTAGTAAAGGACTAAACGGTACCGCTGTCGCTAGACATCATTTCAATTATACATTGAAATACAAAAATATATAATCAGTGTTGCAGTGTATGCAATACACAATTGACACAATAGACATGTAGCATGTGAAAAGATATTACTTAAATAACCTGAACAATAATAGTCCAGAACATCAGTCCCAAAGTGAAATTCACCGCAACTTCAAGCTGCATATTAGGTCAGGTACTCACATAGCACAAAACACAGGCGTTCCGCTTTAGGAAATGTAACTCACACAGAGTAGACTGATCCCGTGACTCGTGACGTCATCCCATGGGATGGACACGCCTCTGAGTAATAGTCTCCAAACACGCTGTGCTATGCATTTGTTGCTATAGGTTAGCAACGCCGTCTCCCCTCTTTAAAATTTTAGGGTGATCATGCTAGTCTCCTATTTAACATATTGTAAACAAGTTGGAAGGAATTGCTGATCTAGTATGAAATATACTAAAGGTGGAATTGTTCACCTTATTCAGCAGATGTCTAATTAACCTGTAATTCCATCAAGGTGTTATAAAATATAGAGAATTCTGGGTAAAAGTATATGCCCTGATGAGGCCCCGGTTTGCACAAGTTGTTGGTGGGGTGAAACGTGCGTTGGCATTATGTGCACTTTTTTCACATGTTAGACACTGAATAGTGTCCTATTATGGTAAAGGACTTTACTCTCTACCGCCTAATTCCTACATAGGTGAACTCTTGCTGCTACTTGGAACATATTGGTGGTATCAGTCATGAAATATCCTAGGTGCCGAGGTATGGCCCCTAGGTGTGCACAAGGATGTGTATATCTGCAACCCTAGAAAAAGATAAGTTTTGTATGGATATTGAAAGTCTAATTGATGTTTCTGTACTCTTGTGGAAGCCAATGCAGTAAGAATTATACACTGCAACTTAACTCCTTTGGGACACAGTACAGATGAAGTAACCTGCATGTGGTTTGACTTTTCCAGACGTTTGAGCTTGATGACGTCCCTTGCCGCTTTTGTTTGCGGTGTATATGGGTCACCTTTGTGGAAGTTTCTATTAAAATTCTTGTTGGAGCAGTGATCCAATCAACAGAGGGGAGTCGGTGTTGCTAACCTATGGCAACAAATGCATAACACAGCATGTTTGGAGAGTATTACTCGGAGGCTTGTCCATCCCATGGGATGACGTCACGAGTCACAAGATCAGCCTACTCTGTGTGAGTTACCTTTCCTAAAGCGGAACGCCTGTGTTTTGTGCTATGTGAGTACCTGACCTAATATGCAGCTTGAAGTTGTGGTGAATTTCACTCTGGGACTGATGTTCTGGACTATTATTGTTCAGGTTATTTAAGTAATATCTTTTCACATGCTACATGTCTATTGTGTCAATTGTGTATTGCATACACTGCAACTTGATTATATATTTTTGTATTTCAATGTATAATTGATATGATGTCTAGCGACAGAGGTACCGTTTAGTCCTTTACTAATTTTAACAGGTTGATATGTTTAAATGTTTATATATTTGTTGGTGTTTGCTCTTACTTTCGGAGGGCTAAGTAATAAAATTATTTTCTGTTCCATAGTCACGAGTGATGTGGTTTCCTCTCTTTCAAAGTATAGTAATGTATATAATAATCACGTTTTACCTCTGTTATTACCTTGTATCTATGCCTCTGCAAACTGCCCCCTTATTTCAGTTCTTTTGACAGACTTGCATTTAGCCAATCAGTGCTCACTCCTAGGTAACTTCACGTGCATGAGCTCAATGTTATCTATATGAAACACATGAACTAACTGGGGGAAGCTGAAGCATTTATAAGGGGTACTCCAGAACTTGCCCTTTCATATTTTTTTTTTTGCTCTGATAAAGCTAAGGCAAACATTCAATGGCATGTACTTATCAAGCTGTCAACTTACTTGCATTCGACGGCACCAATACGCACACCTAAGATCGCCAAAGATCGCAGCCGCGGACCTGAATACGCTCTCCAAAGTTACCAAAAAAGCTGTCAATAAGCCGTGCACCAAGTACGGGGCGAGGAGCAGCGGACTGTTGTTAACTAACAGTCATCAATCCCGCTGCTCTTCGGCTTTTTCCCAGCTTTATTGGTATACTGTCACTAAACACCCACACTATACTATACTGTTTACCCCCTATACCACCGCTCCCGGGGCCCACCACAACTCTAATAAATGTATTAACCCCTAAACCACCGCTCACGGACCCCGCCGCAACTAAATAAAGTGTTTAACCCCTAATCTGCCGCCCCCTACACCGCCGCCACCTACATTACACTTATTAACCCCTAATCTGCCGCCCCCTACACCACCGCCACCTACATTATATTTATTAACCCCTAATCTGCCCCCCTCTACATCGCCGCCACTATATTAAATGTATTAACCCCTAAGCCTAAGTCTACCCTAACCCTAACACCCTCTAACTTAAATATAATTTAAATAAATCTAAATAAATATTCCTATCATTAAATAAATTATTCCTATTTAAAACTAAATACTTACCTATAAAATAAACGCTAAGATAGCTACAATATAACTAATAGTTACATTATAGCTAGCTTAGGGTTTATTTTTATTTTACAGGCAAGTTTGTATTTTTTTTAACTAGATAGAATAGTTATTAAATAGTTATTAACTATTTAATAACTTCCTAGTTAAAATAAATACAAAAGTACCTGTAAAATAAAACCTAACCTAATTTACACTAACACCTAACACTACACTATAATTAAATTAATTCCCTACATTAAATACAATTAAATACAATTAAATAAAATTAAAGTACATAAAAAACCAAACACTAAATTACAGAAAATAATAAACAAATTACAAGATTTTTAAACTAATTACACCTAATCTAATACCCCTAACAAAATAAAAAGCCCACCCAAAGTTAAAAAAAACCCCTACCCTACACTAAATTACAAATAGCCCTTAAAAGGGCCTTTTGTGGGGAATTGCCCCAAAGTAATCAGCTCTTTTACCTGTAAAAAAAATACAAATCCCCCCCAAAACCTAACACTAAACCCTTGAAGATCACCTTACCGGGAGAAGTCTTCACCCAACCGGGCCGAAGTCCTCAACGAATCCGGCAGAAGTGGTCCTCCAGACGGGCAGAAGTCTTCATCCAGATGGCATCTTCTATCTTAATCCATCCATCGCGGAGCGGCTCCATCTTCAAGACATCTGACGTGTAGCATCCTCTTCGGCTGACGTCTTCTTGCTGAATGAATGTACGTTTAAGTGACATCATCCAAGATGGCGTCCCTTAGATTCTGATTGGCTGATAGAATTCTATCAGCCAATCGGAATTAAGGTAGAAAAAATCCTATTGGCTGATGCAATAGAATGCGAGCTCAATCCTATTGGCTGATTGGATTGGATTTTTTCTACCTTAATTCCGATTGGCTGATAGCATTCTATCAGCCAATCGGAATCTAAGGGACGCCATCTTGGATGACGTCACTTAAAGGTACCTTCATTCAGCAAGAAAAGGGGAAAGAGGATGTTCCGCATCGGATGTCTTGAAGATGGAGCTGCTCCGCACCGGATGGATGAAGATAGAAGATGCCGTCTGGATGAAGACTTCTGCCCGTCTGGAGGAACACTTCTGCCCGTCTGGAGGACCACTTCTGCCGGATTCGTTGAGGACTTCGGCCCGGTTGGGTGAAGACTTCTCCCGGTAAGGTGATCTTCAAGGGGTTAGTGTTAGTTTTTTTTAAGGGTGTATTGGGTGGGTTTTAGAGTAGGGTTAGTTGTGTGGGTGGTGGGTTTTAATGTTGGGGGGGATTTGTAATTGTTTTTACAGGTAAAAGAGCTGATTACTTTGGGGCAATGCCCCGCAAAAGGCCCTTTTAAGGGCTATTTGTAATTTATTGTAGGGTAGGGCTTTTTTTATTTTGGGGGGGCTTTTTTATTTTGTTAGGGGGATTAGATTAGGTGTAATTAGTTTAAAAATCTTGTAATTTGTTTATTATTTTCTGTAATTTAGTGTTTGTTTGTTTTTGTACTTTAGATAATTTTATTTAATTGTATTTAATTGTATTTAATGTAGGGAATTAATTTAATTATAGTGTAGTGTTAGGTGTTAGTGTAACTTAGGTTAGGTTTTATTTTACAGGTACTTTTGTATTTATTTTAGCTAGGTAGTTAGTAAATAGTTAATAACTATTTAGTAACTATTCTACCTAGTTAAAATAAATACAAACTTGCCTGTAAAATAAAAATAAACCCTAAGCTGGCTACAATGTAACTATTAGTTATATTGTAGCTAGCTTAGGGTTTATTTTACAGGTACGTATTTAGTTTTAAATAGGAATAATTTATTTAATGATAGGAATATTTATTTATATTTATTTAAATTATATTTAAGTTAGGGGTTGTTAGGGTTAGACTTAGGTTTAGGGGTTAATAAATTTAATATAGTGGCGGCGGTGTAGGGGGTGGCAGATTAGGGGTTAATAAGTATAATGTAGGTGGCGGCGGTGTGGGGGGCAGATTAGGGATTAATAACTTTATGTAGGTGGCAGCGGTGTAGGGGGCAGCAGATTAGGGGTCAATAAGTATAATGTAGGTGGCGGCGGTGTAGGGGGCGGCAGATTAGGGGTGTTTTGACTCGGGGTACATGTTAGGGTGTTAGGTGTAAACATTACCATAGGAATCAATGGGATATCGGGCAGCAGCGAACATGAACTTTCGCTGCTTTCAGACTCCCATTGATTCCTATGGTATCCGCTGCCTCCAGGGTGGCGGATTGAAAACCAGGTACGCTGGGCCGGAATAGTGGTGAGCGTACCTGTTAGGAATTTGTTAACTAGCATAAGTAGTCAGATAGTGCCAAATTTGCATTCGGAACATCTGCAATGACGTAAGCATCGATCTGTGTCGGATTTTGCCCGGCGGATCGTATGTTACATCACAAAATTCTATTTTTGCTGGTCTGTAGTCTTTGATAACTAAGGGGAATCAGGCTCGCCACAAATACGCTGCGGAATTCCAGCGTATTTGCGGTTGACGGCTTGATAAGTAGATGTCAATGTATCACAGAAATCAGTGTTTCTTCTTTCTACCATCATGCAGCCCTAACAGGCCAGGTTTTAATTGACTGCCTGGGCTGGTCAGCTGCTCACTCACTGTGACTGACTTACCTGAACTAAGGTAGTCAAATCTTTAAAATCTGGCTGACATTTGAAGACTGGTGTTGAGAAAAGCTGATATAACGTTTGTCACAGTGGATCGCAAAGTGAAAAGGAGAGTGAGACGTACCAGATAGAGGGCCACAGTGAAACAGCACAAAAATATCCCACAATGAAATGTGCCAGATAAAATATTCCATACCCAAGTATGCTACAATGAAATGAGATGCAGAAAAGTGGTAACATGATATTACTTCCCTCATTACATTTTTCTTTATGTGACAATATATAAACAAATAACTATATGTGTGCTGTGTGTGTGAAAGAATTGCTGCAAAAAAACAGGATTTTAAAATAAATTCTTTAAACAGAAAAATATATCTAATACAAATTAGTCACATTTCGGGGTTATACATCATTGCCTAGTTTTTGATTGACGTAATAATATTTACCGGCTTTCAGTTGGTGGAACTGTATGGTTGTGAAACACTGGTATATGTAATGTGTGTGCTGTTTGCAATGTGTAAACTGTAATTGAATAGGCTCTTTTTAAAAAAATCTTTATTTGACAAACCAGAAGTGTTGAAATCCATTTTGAGTATAAGTGAGTTTGCGCAAAACTGTAATCCTAATAACCTGAAAAGCACAAGTCAGTTCTTGGTAAGAGTGGCTTTATATATTTGTAAAAACGAAAACTTTATTAAAGGAATATACAAATCTCATTGAGGTAAAACTTATTGAGCAAGTGAAAGAACTTTAGGATTTCCAGGTTAAAAGTGTGAAAACCTTGTTTCAATGAGTCCAAGATGAAAAAATAAAAAATGTTTATGATTTTAATGACTAATTGGAATATCATTGTCTAATTATCCTCTTACAAGGCATAAATTACATTTACATGAGTAGAATGCATTTGAAAGACCTAAGATAACTGACTTTGTGTGGGGTTGACATACAGATTAAAATAGGGTTGAAGTGGGGGCGGAGCTTGTCAGAACATGGAGTCGGCTGCTTAATCTAGCAGCTCCGTACACAGTCAAGAGCAAAGGGATAACAACACTGCATTAAATACTCACTAACTACACTAACAGAGACCCAGTAGTTCTCTGAACATAAGAGCACCTGCAGAAACACTTGGATTGGATCTGGAGCATTCCACTGAACACTGCACACCCCCGGAGTGTAACAGTGCAGAAATTGTGGTCGCCATTTTGAGGAGCCATGCGGTCAGCACAGCTGCAATAAAAGGAGCCCAAGCAAAGCCAGTGCTTATAAAAAAGTATTGAACATTAAGGGATGTTATCGAGCGACTGAGTGAGTACCTCATTATAGACTAAAAGCAAAGTGAGAAATGGCAATAGCCTGCATAATAGCCAGCTGCATATATGCACCTTTCCCTGCCACGGGGCTATAAATTACTTACATTTGAGGGTCATTTAACTAACCGGAGGGACTGTAATGTAGGTCTCAATCAAACAATTACATATAGGAGAACCCTCACATAATATCTATACCCCAAGGCAGCATAATTGTTTTTGGAGAACTGGATTTGATTATGGAAAAGGACATCCCCACCACGGTACAGACCCTACTTGCTGAGTATGAGCAACAGATACTCAATAGATTTAACTGTCTAATAGATATGGTAGAAGCCGAGTACACAAAAAAGAAACATGCTTTGATTGCTGCAGAGGGAGAGGCAGTTTCTAGTACGCAGCTTGACGTTGTGCAGCTGAATGCGGGGGATACTTTTACCGTACCTGTTTTACCCAAAATGGAGCGAATGCAGGTTGGAACTGTGAAGGATAGTTTCAGCAGAGCTGGTGGACCTCTGGTCCTGCTGGACAGCAACTCACAGAGACCTGAGAAAAATGCCTGTGTGTACAGAGAGCTCCTAACCAATAGATTTAAGATGATGGGAGCTTCTATCATCATTTCTATCCGGAGAGACCTTGCTACCACTCTAGAGAGTGCCGTGGTTTTTTGGAACATTACTGAGACATCAGATGGGGACAGCCCTGACAAGAGAGTTGGAGTGGGATAAGAACACTGTCCTTTGTCATGATGCCGGAGTTGATTTCACTACCTTGTGTCTACCTAGGTTGTGTTTAAGACATTCCCATAGTCTCTACTTGGACTGTTTACTATGACGATACTATGAAGGTATCTGATGTTCTATTTAGCCCAAAGTAACATTCATATAATGTCTGATGTAAGTGGGTATAGGGGTAGATATTGCTACATATGATTAGCCTAGAGTTCTTGTTTGAAATGTTCATATACCCTTATGCCGTCAATAAGCTCCTATGTTTTTAGCATTATATTTTCATGTTATAGGAATTTTTAGAATGGTTACATAGTACTTGTTTTAGTAAGGTGTTCCCGAGATTCAGGTGTTTATATGGGTTTTCCCGTTAGCTCACTCTGTATAATTGTATTTATAAATATTACCTATACTCAGACCTCTTAGGGGGATTGTAGACTTATACACATTCCGCCTAACCCCGAAGGGTATTTCATTTTTCATATTACCCCACTGACAGTTAAAGGATTGGATCTATGAATGGGTTCCCTATTAACATAACATTACTGCACTCAGTATGACTAATTAAACTATGGGGGAGGCTTATACTCACTGTGATACCTTAGCAATGCCATAGCAGTACTTGGCCCTCCTTCCATACTCTTACGGCACCACACACTAGGTTTGGGTGTGTTTCATGAAGTGCCGCTATCAGCTATAGTTAGCCTATTGGTCCATAGGCCATGCCAATTTCTACCTGATATTACGTTTCACAGGAATGCTCTAACTTGCTACTGGTTATGGTAGCACTGACTACACCTTATATCTGTTCACCCCATTTTAATTTGAGCACACACTATGATTTACCTTTGCCAACTTTAATTAAGCCCCAGGCATATATCTTATCTATCATTAGACGCCACTCCTCCAGCTAAATATGGAGAACAATTTGGGTCCATGTAAGCCCTGAGTTGACTTCTCTTCATTTTTTTAGATGCCTTCTCCTCAGGCTGTCCCTACCTGATGATCTTTTTTCTCAGCTGAGGGATGGAAAACTAGAAACAAGAGAATTGTTCCATTATATGTTATGAAATCATGTTTATATGGTTATCTGGATGTTTTACCTTGAGTAGTGAATGTTATGTCTAGTTTAAACTCCTACATTGTAATACAAGTATATACCCTCCTATATAGACTGAGTAATAGCCCTAAAATTAAGAACTAGACCGCTAAATACCTGCTTTGTATCTGCCAGACTGTGCCTTATGTCTGTTCCCCTGATCTCATAACTTGACACAACACTGTTGTAATGTTACCTACAATCCTGCCTCATGGGGGTTCTGCAGAATTGACCACACATCACCCAAAGCAGAAGGGTATTTAATCACTCCTGTTACCTCACTGACCCCTTGACCTCTAAATGGATTCCCTAATAACATAACACTACTCCATCCAGTATGATTAACTGGACTAAGGGGGAGCCCTATACTAATCAGAATAGTTTAACAATGCCATAATAGTACTCAACCCTCTATCCATGCTCCCACATCTCCACATTCTGGGTCTGGGTGTGTTGCATATAGTACCGCTGTCAGTTACAGTTAATCTAAGGGTACATATGCCACACCAATCTTTACCTGATATTACGTACCTGTGTATCACAGGATGGCTCTAACCTACGACTGGGTGTGGTAGAACTGACTATACCTCATAACTGTACACTCCATTTTTTTTTTCTAATATGAACACATCCTATGTTCTACTCTTGTTAACTACACTCAATCTCCATACCAATATCTTAACATGATAATACTTTGAGCATTGTTGATCGCAGTTTATGTTGTTGAATTTAATGTTTCTTTACCTTATGCACCGGTTATGGAGGGGAGCGTTGCTATTGGACTCTCCTCCGCCCCCCACCCACTTTTGTGTGGTTAGGGATAAATAACATATCCTTCGCGTCACATTTTTTGGCAGAGTTCCGCAGTCTCTGCCCAGTCCGAAGAGCTACTCCAAACGAAAGCTTTTCGGGTCCTAACCTGGTAAATAATGCTATGTTTGTGAGTTATGTATTCAAATGTTTACAGGCTATATGACGAGTAATATTATATTCTTAAATTAGCTCCACTATGTTTGTTATTGTTTTTTGTTCTTTCTCTGAACTATGTCGGAGCAAAACGTTTCCTAATATTTTATCAGTTGTTAACTGATTCTTCATGGGATTGATCAGTGTGTCCTCACGTGTTCATTAAAGACTCTGGTCCCTTGAGTGAATCTGTTTTATGGAGGTCACAATGAAATTACACAGTACAAAATGAGGTGCTGAAAGACTATGCCATATCAGTCAGCCTGGTGTAGGTTCATATATCTAATTTGTGTAATTTACAGATCCTTCTTATGGAAAAAATTGCATCTATGTTTATTTTGTTTGTAACGAAAATGTAATTTTCACCTCAATTAAAAATAGATTAAAAAAATAAATAAAATAAAAATAGAGTTGAAGTTGATAACCATGTCATGAGCCATTCATAGAGAATGGAATCTAGGCCTCTGTTTCTCTAGTACATGGTAGCATGGTAGTACACGTACAATATATCAGTTTAAATCCATCCCATCACTTTGAAGCCAACTAAATCTTATATCTGGAACGCAATAGAATGAAGACTGTGGCAGTCATTCTCACCATATAAGTTTGCACAGAAAGCTGTCTAGATTGCCTTTTTCAGGGCAGCTAAAAGAAAAAAAAAACACAATAATTTGATTACCTAATTATAAACTGGATCCAATTGTTTAAGTCAGTGTCTCAGCTCTTCCTCAAATGCCGAAACTTGGAAATTCAGAGCATAAAGTTTACCAAAGTCTGATCACATGACAATATTTGTGGCATCACTCATCATTTCCACTGTACATCATCAGCTCCCAATAAACATGTTTACTGAGACCGTGTTTGGATAACTTTTCCAATATTTCCTTTAACTGCAGAAAAACAATTAAATATATAATTTTCATAATTATTTGCACCTACACCACATACCTTTGTCAGTTTTTTTTCCAGACATTCATGCACTCCCTTTTAATCAATACCTTTAAAAAATCCCTTGGTAGTTAACGAAATAGACCTTGTCTACTACTTCACTCTCTGCAACGCCTGTAAGCCAATTTAAATAAAATTACTTTTTCTATGTCTAACGTCAGTGTTTATCTTTTTAATAATATTTACAAAGGTTATACAAACAGGGGGGTTTGCAGCTAGTCTCTGAACCATAATGTGATGCAAATAATGCTGACTAAATAGTGTTCACCCTTTTCCCTGAGAACAAGTTCATTCCAAAAAATTCTTTTTATAATTAGAACCACACAACTGATTTATGAGAGGTTTTCTAGTTCACGTCATGCTTTTTACAATTTAGATACTTTTTAATATACAAAACCACAAACAAACATAATAATATACAAATCCAAGATTATCTTCATTTTCACACCTACAGCATTGACCTTAGACAAATACAGCGCCCTTGATTGTGCACAATTCATATGCACCAATGAGAGTCTTCATGCTCTGAGATCAGTTAAAGGTGCAGATCCCAGAGTTTAATCATAAAGAGTCAATGTTTAAACCGATGGCATATGCTGTGGCTAGATAGATTAGTAATAATGCACACTGTAATTTCCCTTTAAAGAAGAAGATTGCTTCCAAGTGAAATTATTAGTGTAATTTATATTGAATAATTCATTATTCATTATTTGTGTTCAGTAATTGAAATAGACATATAAAGTGTTAGAAAATAAACGTGGTAACACATTCTGTATATAAACGTACTTGAAAAAATGATTTATCACTGAACAGAAACCCCCTTCCTAGCAGTTTCCCTTGACATCTAAATAATAAATATTGTCTTTTGGTGTATTTAGGTCTTTGTGTATCACTTTCCTGCAAAGCAGCAATTTATCATTAGCCACACAAGAGGAACGTTCATTCTGCTAGCTTACATTTTCTCTGTTGCTGTACGTCACCAGGATAGGCATTGCTTTGCCCTGCACTATCTTTTGTTCATCTCAGACAGCACCTTGTCTGCAAGCTGGTGAGGATGTCTGAAAGTACTCAATGAGCGGGCTCTGGCGGGCTCCCTTTTTTTTGCACAAGTTCTTTTATTTTAACACATCAAGCAACAAAGAGGAGGAGCACTGGGTTTGTAAATACAAATAGTACTTTATTCCATGCAAAAAAAGATAAAAAACACTCAATTAAATTAAATGCATCTGAATCGATCGCATGTGAGTCCCCTGAAAAACAGCTATTGTCCGACCTCAATATTACCCACTGAGAGTGTTTGACCCTGTGGACCGGGCATGGGAAGGTAATACTTCTAGCAGTACAGCCTATTTGTGTATATTCACCCTCCCTCACCATTTGACCAAGTCTGGCTAACGGACTAATTGGGGAAATAATGTGTATATAATTACCCCTATGACTAAAGTAACCCATATGGAGAAGGGACTTTAACTGCTAACACCGGAATCTCTCCATGCACACATTACAGAATTACCACAGCTTTTGTGTCACCCTTGTAGCTTGGAGTTGTTCTTTGTTCACTGTGTCCTTTCATTTTAACAGCCTCTATTAAGTTGATGTTTGTGGTCAGCTTTTACTTCTCAATCCATTGCTCTAAATTAGTGAAAGTTGACAGACAGGGAGAATGATGTAAGGAACAAAAGAGAGGAGAAGAAATTACTTACTATGAAGTTTATTGTCATTATGTAATTAAATCTGGCTTTGCTATAATGACATAGTCATGTATAGTTTTATTTGTATTATCCAAAATGAGAGTGAATAGGGCAATATGCATCCAAGAAAACTGCATTCTGTGCCATTAGCTGATCTGTTTGATCAGTCACTGTTGATAGCAGTTGTTCTGGATGATTGGACATTTGCTAATATAGTAGTAGAGAAAGATTTTAGTAACTGAAGGCCTGTGAGTTGGATTTTTTTATTTGTTGAAACGAAATAATTGAGTTTTTCATTAGGTCAAACAACTTAGAAGATCAAAGACCCAGTGGTTTTGCTGCAGGAAGATCATGTCAGACTATTCTAGTCAATTAATTTGAGTACATAATTAAAGTGATAGAGCAGGCGAAACAATAGCCAAACCTTATCTAGATTTTAGGAAAGCGCCTGACACTGTCTTTCATAACAAACTAATGTGAGGCCTGAAGAATAGATGACGGTAGATTATTGATTTATAGATCGATTACAGTATGTTTTACCTAAAGGGACGGTGAATTGTAAAATGTATTTTCCCTTAATGTGTTTCTGATGAATTGTTATACCAGCTGCAGAGTATAAATGTATGAAAATGAGTTTTTTTTAGTTTGTTTTTGTATAAGAAACAGTTAATTTCGTTCTTTGAAACCCCAATCCATTAAAAGTGTTTGCACTTGCAGGGAAATAAGATATCTTTATTTTCTAACTTTCTGTGCACACACATGCTTCCTTCTCTTATCTCAGTATGTAGACCAATACTTAGAACAATTGAAAATTAACATTTTATTACTTATCTCCTCTAAACCCCCACTTGGAGTGTAATTACTTTTGCTAGCTATATTTATACAGCTTCTCTATAGCCAATACTTAAAGTATAGAAACTGTCAGTATAGGTAGGGATACCACAGGCAAATAATCTATTTCAAATGCTGAAATAAAGGTAAATTGGCAATTTATAAAAATACACTCCAGCTGGTAAAATTAATCATTGGGAACATATTAAAGAGGAGAAAAATTTAGGCTACACTTTCTCTTTAATGGAGCATAGTCAAATGAATATGAAACTTCTAATTTACGGCTAGATTTAGAGTTGGGCGGTAGCCGTGAAAACCAGCGTTAGAGGCTCCTAACGCTGGTTTTTACCGCCCTCTGGTATTTAGAGTCAATCATTAAAGGGTCTAACGCTCACTTTACAGCCGCGACTTTTCCATACCACAGATCCCCCTACGCCATTTGCGTATCCTATCTTTTCAATGGGATCTTTCTAACGCCGGTATTTAGAGTCGTGGCTGAACTGAGCGTTAGAAATCTAACGACAAAACTCCAGCCGCAGAAAAAAGTCAGTAGTTAAGAGCTTTCTGGGCTAACGCCCGTTTATAAAGCTCTTAACTACTGTGCTCTAAAGTACACTAACACCCATAAACTACCTATGTACCCCTAAACCGAGGTCCCCCCACATCGCCGCCACTCTATTAATTTTTTTTAACCCTTAATCTGCCGTCCGCACGCCGCTGCCACCTACGTTATCCCTATGAACCCCTAATCTGCTGCCCCTAACACCGCCGACCCCTATATTATATTTATTAACCCCTAATCTGCCCCCCTCAACGTCGCGTCCACCTGCCTACACTTATTAACCCCTAATCTGCCGACCGGACCGCGCCGCTATTATAATAAAGTTATTAACCCCTAATCCGCCTCACTCCCGCCTCAATAACCCTATAATAAATAGTATTAACCCCTAATCTGCCCTCCCTAATATCGCCGACACCTAATTTCAATTATTAACCCCTAATCTGCCGACCGAATCTCGCTGCTACTGTAATAAATGGATTAACCCCTAAAGCTAAGTCTAACCCTAACACTAACACCCCCCTAAGTTAAATATAATTTAAATCTAACGAAATAAATTAACTCTTATTAAATAAATTATTCCTATTTAAAGCTAAATACTTACCTGTAAAATAAACCCTAATATAGCTACAATATAAATTATAATTATATTATAGCTATTTTAGGATTTATATTTATTTTACAGGCAACTTTGTATTTATTTTAACCAGGTACAATAGCTATTAAATAGTTAAGAACTATTTAATAGTTACCTAGTTAAAATAATTACAAATTTACCTGTAAAATAAATCCTAACCTAAGTTACAATTAAACATAACACTACACTATCAATAAATTACTTAAATAAAATACCTACAATTATCTACAACTAAACCTAACACTACACTATCAATAAATTAATTAATTAAATACAATACCTACAAATAACTACAATTAAATAAACTAACTAAAGTACAAAAAATATAAAAGAACTAAGTTACAAAAAATAAAAAAATATTTACAAACATTAGAAAAATATTACAACAATTTTAAACTAATTACACCTACTCTAAGCCCCCTAATAAAATAACAAAGACCCCCAAAATAAAAAAATGCCCTACCCTATTCTAAATGAAAAAAGTTCAAAGCTCTTTTACCTTACCAGCCCTGAAAAGGACCTTTTGTGGGGCATGCCCCAAATAATTCAGCTCTTTTGCCTGTAAAAAAAAACATACAATACCCCCCCCAACATTACAACCCACCACCCACATACCCCTAATCTAACCCAAACCCCTCTTAAATAAACCTAACACTAAGCCCCTGAAGATCTTCCTACCTTGTCTTCACCATGCCAGGTATCACCGATCGTTCCAGGCTCCGAAATCTTCATCCAAGCCCAAGCGGGGGCTAGACATCCATCATCTGACTGAAGTCTTCTATCAAGCGACGGCTGAAGAAGTCCAGAAGAGGCTCCAAAGTCTTCATCCTATCCGGGAAGAAGAGTAGATCCGGACCGGCAACCATCTTCTTCCAAGCTGCATCTTCTATCTTCATCCGATGACGACCGGCTCCATCTTGAAGACCTCCAGCGCGGACCCATCTTCTTCTTCCGATGACTTCCCGACGAATGACGGTTCCTTTAAGGGACATCATCCAAGATGGCGTCCCTCGAATTCCGATTGGCTGATAGGATTCTATCAGCCAATTGGAATTAAGGTAGGAATATTCTGATTGGCTGATTGAATCAGCCAATCAGAATCAAGTTCAATCCGATTGGCTGATCCAATCATCCAATCAGATTGAGCTCACATTCTATTGGCTGATCGGAACAGCCAATAGAATGCGAGCTCAATCTGATTGGCTGATTGGATCAGCCAATCGGATTGAACTTGATTCTGATTGGCTGATTCCATCAGCCAATCAGAATATTCCTACCTTAATTCCGATTGGCTGATAGAATCCTATCAGCCAATCGGAATTCGAGGGACGCCATCTTGCATGACGTCATTTAAAGGAGCCGTCATTCGGCGAGTAGGCGTCGGTTGAAGAGGTTGGATCCGCGTCGGTTGGAAAGAAGATGGCTCCGCTCCAGAAGAAAGAAGATTGAAGATGCCACTTGATAGAAGACTTCATCCCGATGATGGACTTCCGACTTCAGCCCGATGATGGAGTTCTTCAGCCGCCGCTTGGATCAAGACTTCGGACCCTCTTCTGGACCGATCGCTGAACCCGGTGAGGTGAAGACAAGGTAGGGAGATCTTCAGGGGCTTAGTGTTAGGTTTATTTAAGGGGGGTTTGGGTTAGATTAGGGGTATGTGGGTGGTGGGTTGTAATGTTGGGGGGGGGTATTGTATGTGTTTTTTTTACAGGCAAAAGAGCTGAATTCTTTGGGGCATGCCCCGCAAAGGGCCCTGTTCAGGGCTGGTAAGGTAAAAGAGCTTTGAACTTTTTTAACTTAGAATAGGGTAGGGCATTTTTTTATTTTGGGGGGCTTTGTTATTTTATTAGGGGGCTTAGAGTAGGTGTAATTAGTTTAAAATTGTTGTAATATTTTTCTAATGTTTGTAAATATTTTTTTATTTTTTTGTAACTTAGTTCTTTTTTATTTTTTGTACTTTAGTTAGTTTATTTCATTGTATTTATTTGTAGATATTGTATTTAATTAATTTATTGATAGTGTAGTGTTAGGTTTAATTGTAGATAATTGTAGGTATTGTATTTAATTAATTTATTGATAGTGTTAGGTTTAATTGTAACTTAGGTTAGGATTTATTTTACAGGTAATTTTGTAATTATTTTAACTATTTTAGCTATTAAATAGTTATTAACTATTAATCCTAAAATAGCTATAATATAATTATTAATCCTAAAATAGCTATAATATAATTATAATTTATATTGTAGCTATATTAGGGTTTATTTTACAGGTATTTAGATTTAAATAGGAATAATTTATTTAATAAGAGTTAATTTATTTAGTTAGAATAAAATTATATTTAACTTAGGGGGGTGTTAGGGTTAGGGTTAGAATTAGCTTTAGGGGTTAATACATTTATTAGAATAGCGGTGAGCTCCAGTCGGCAGATTAGGGGTTAATGTTTGAAGTTAGGTGTCGGCGATGTTAGGGAGGGCAGATTAGGGGTTAATACTATTTATTATAGGGTTATTGAGGTGTCAGCGATAGCGGGGGCGGCAGAATAGGGGTTAATAAGTGTAAGGTTAGGGGTGTTTAGACTCGGGGTACATGTTAGAGTGTTAGGTGCAGACGTAGGAAGTGTTTCCCCGTAGAAAACAATGGGGCTGCGTTAGGAGCTGAACGCGGCTTTTTTGCAGGTGTTAGGTTTTTTTTCAGCTCAAACAGCCCCATTGTTTTCTATGGGGGAATCGTGCACGAGCACGTTTTTGAAGCTGGCCGCGTCCGTAAGTACCGCTGGTATCTAGAGTTGCAGTGGCGTTAAATTATGCTCTACGCTCCCTTTTTGGAGCCTAATGCACTGAAAACCCAGCAATTCTGTGAACTCTAAATACCAGCGGTATTTAAAAGGTGCGGGGGGAAAAAAGCACGCGTAGCTAACGCACCCCTTTGGCCGCAGAACTCTAAATCTAGCCGTTAGTTTTTTTTTAAAAAAAAGACAGATTGTGTTAAAAACAGCAAACTACTTTTTTTTTTTTTTTTTTTTTTTAAATAAACACTTACTGCTCAATTTATTAAGGGAAATAGGCGGTTGTGCTTAGCCACAATTAGCATTTCAATACCTAACTTTCGGCTAGATTACGAGTTTTGCGTTATGAGTGGCTCGGTACTAACTTGCAAGTTATTTCCACCGCTCACACCCCCTATAGCGCTGCTATTACAGGTTTGCAAAAACCCGGCGTTAGCAGGCAATATGTCAGCGTTGAGCTCCATTGAGCTCCATACCGCACACAAATACCAGCGCTGCTTTGAGCTGGTTTTACGTGCTCGTGCACGATTTCCCCATAGACATCAATGGGGAGAGCCGGCTTAAAAAAAGCCTAACACCTACAATAAAGGAGCGTAAAGCTCCATAACGCAGCCCCATTGATTTCTATGGGGAAAGAAAAGTTATGTTTACACCTAACACCCTAACATACATCCTGAGTCTAAACACCCCTAATCTGCTGCCCCCGACATCGCAGACACCTACATTACACTTATTAACCCCTAATCTGCTCCCCCTGACATCGCTGCCACCTACCTACACTTATTAACCCCTAATTTGCCGCCCGACACCTCCGACACCTAAATTACAGTTATTAACCCCTAATATGCTGCTCCCAATGTCGCCGCCACCTACATTACAGTTATTAACCCCTAATCTGCCGCCACCGACATCGCCGCCACCTATCTACACTTATTAACCCCTAATCTGCTGCCCCCACCGTCGCCACCACTATACTAAAGTTATTAACCCATAAACCTAACCCTAAGTCTAACCCTAGCGTAACCCTAACACCACTAACTTTAACATAATTAAAATAAATCTAAATAACAATTAATACCTAAATAATTCCTATTTAAAACTAAATACTTACCTATAAAATAAACTCTAAGCTAGCTACAATACAACTAATAGTTATATTGTAGCTAGCTTAGGTTTTATTTTTATTTCACAGCTAAGTTTGTATTTATTTTAAATTTAAATAGTTTCTTATTAAAAATATTTTTTATCATGTACATACAAAATAAAGTTATTACAGTCTCATTACGTCTGAGATAAAGGCATTTTATCCATATCACTAGACAAAGATTCTGTTTAAGTACCTTCATTAATATCCACTATTTCCGTTGTGAGCTGATACATCTCAGTGTGTTTTCCATTTAACATTTATCAGTATTTACCCACAAAAGAGTAACAAAGTTGTGCAATGAGTTGTTATAGAATTAAGCAAAACAGATTTAAAACTAAAAAGAAAAGAAGACTGTTAGTCATCTAATTTTGTCATCAAATCTCAATACATAGAAAAGGGGGAAAAAAAAAGAAGTGGGGAGAGAGGGGGGAGGGAAAGAAGGGAGCCACATAAGAAACAGTGATTCTTTTTGTAAAGAACGAGCAACATACCTTGTGAGTAGAGACCCCTGTTCCACAGCACACCCCTTCATCCTGAGATCAGCGCAATCTAAGTTAGAACCCTAGATGATTGTACTTTTCTACCTATCCAGTAGAACCATATCTTATGTATTGTCTCTCTATTGTTTAGGATACCCGCTGCTTCCTCATACATGGTATATGTGAGTTGTATTTTATTGTATATCTCCGTCCATGACGGAGCCCCTGTCTTCCAGTATCTCGCAATACATATTCTTGTGATTGTACATAAAATTCTGATGAAAGTGTTCAGGTATCTGTGATAAATATCAATGGGTTCGTGTAGCAAAGCTTGTTGTATGGTAAGGGTGAACTCCTCATTCATCAGCTGACCTATAAACGAGGATAGTCTCCTCCACACCTCTTGAATGACCTCGCAATCCCACCACATGTGTTTGTATGTACCTTTCTTTCGACATCCCCTATAACACAAGTCGTTTCCCTGGGGGTTCATGTGAGAAGTTCTAACTGGAGTCAAGTACCATCGGAAAGCTGTTTTCATCGTGTTTTCTTTCAAATCAAGGCTTAGTTGGCCCTTATCTCCCGACTGGAATAGTGTTTCCCACTCCTGTCTGTCCTTTACTATGTCTAGTTAATGCTCCCACGCTAACATTAAGTGGTTTTTGGGTGAGTTTGGAGGGGATTGAATTTCCACATAAAGCCTAGATATAGAGTGTTTGGACCTATGGGGGCATATGCTGGAGACTTCTAACACCGTGGATATCTTGCCTGGTGTATTTTTGAGGAACTCTCAAAGAGAGGATTGCAGTTGTAAATAAATGAACCAGTATAATTTGAGGGGTGCAATCCTCTCTTGTAAGTTTGAGAATGACAAAACCGATCCATTCTCTAGAATGTGGGCCACTCTGTAAAGGCCCTTGTTTTCCCATTTTTGTAGGTTTTTACGTGTGTGTCCCTGTAATAGGTATCTAATTGGTGTTAACAAGGAGTTTTTTGGTAGAATATCCTCTCTCTTCCTCATTCTCCTCCATAAATTAATTGTGAGGTCTCCTGTGTGTATGTCTGAGGGATGGTCTCTGGTTCTAGTCTGGTGTGTGTCCCAAAGAATGGAGTCTGGGTCTGCTCTCCCTTCAAGTTCCATTTCTAAAGCAATCCAAACAGCTTCCTCTGTCCTCTTCGGTAACATTGCGTCCTGTGCTATTCTAGCTGCCCTATAGTAATCCATCAGATTAGGGCCCCTTACCCCTCCCAACGATCTATGTCGGTGCACTAAAGATTTAGAGATCCTAGCTGATTTTGTCCCTCTAATAAAAGCTGAAAGATCTGTCTGTAGCCTTTCTATATCTACTTTGACAATTGCTATTGCCCTAAATAAATAAAGTAACCGGGGCAAAATAGTCATTTTGACTGCCGCTAACCTTCCCAACCAAGAAAAATGATATTTGCTCCATTTCATGATGTCTTGTCTAATTTTTCTGAATAAAGGTAGATAATTATATTTGTACAGGTGTTGTGCCTGTGGTGGAAGGTGAATCCCTAGGTATTTAAGTGTATTTTTGACCCACTTGAAGTCAAAATGTAACTCCAATAGTTTCTGAGTATGGCAGGGGATGGCTATGGGGAGAACTTCACATTTATCCAAATTAATTTTGTAGCCTGAAATGGATGAGAAAGAAGCCAACACTGCATATAGATTGGGTAAGGATATGAGAGGTTTTGTGATCGTTAGTAGAATGTCGTCTGTGAACAGGGCGAGTTTGTATTCTGATTGTGCTATTTTAACTCCCTCTATATCTGGGTGGGTTCTAATTCTAGCTGCCAGTGGTTCAATACATAGCGCAAATAACATAGGTGATAGGGGACATCCCTGTCTCGTGCCATTCAGTATAGGGAAGGTGTCAGACTTATAACCTCCTGCTGTCACTTGGGCTTGGGGCATCGAATAAATTGCTCAGATAGCTGTCAAAAAGGAGCCGTCAAAACCCATTTTCCGTAAAACCGACATCATATATCTCCAGTCGATTCTGTCGAACGCCTTCTCCGCATCCAACGATAACAGCAAAGAAGGCATCCTCTGTCTCTCTAAATGGTGGATAAGGTTAGTGATTCTGCGTATATTGTCTGGGGCTTCCCTGTCTTTAATGAACCCCACTTGATCTGGGTGTATCAAACCAGGAAGGATTACCTTAAGTCGGTTTGCTAAAACCTTAGTAAAAAGCTTCAAGTCCTGATTTATTAATGATATTGGTCTATAGTTTTGACATCTTTTATGGTCTCTTTCAGGTTTGGGAATCACCACTATTTTCGCTAGCAATAACTCTCGCGGGATAGGTTTCCCATCCAGGATAAAGTTACAAAATTTGGTCAAATGTGGAACTAAGGTGCTGCAAAACATCTTATAATATTCCCCCAGAAAGCTGTCGGGGCCTGCTGCTTTACCAGGCTTGAGGTCTCTCGCTGCCTTCAACACTTCCAGGCTGGTAACTGGAGCATTAAGGCTATCTGTTTGGTCTTTGGTAAGTGATTTTAATGTACAATTTGCGAGGAACTCATTAGTGTATGTGTCCATCTTAGTGCTATGTATGGCCTTTTGTCCATCATATAATTTACTGTAAAAAGTAGAAAATGTGTCCACTATGGTCTGTGGGTCAGATGTCAATTTCCCCTGTTCTGTCTCTATTGAAGGGATGGCTGAGGCTCTACATCTCTCCCTAATGTTGTGGGCCATATATTTGTCAGGTTTGTTAGCATAAATGAAATAGTGTGCTTTCAATTTTTGGAGTGCTCTTGCCACTTGGGAGTTTAGAATGTTTGCCAGTCTGACTTTCTTAGATTGAAGAGTCCGCAGTGTCGCCCCTCTCCTTGTCAATCTGTGCTGTCTCTCTAGTTTTTCTATCTCTTCCTGGAGCTGTCCTATGTGTTTTCTGCGCTGTTGATTTAGTCTGGCTTTCTCTTGCATAATCAGCCCCCGTATTACCACCTTATGTGCCGCCCAGGTGTTTATAGGGTTGGTTGTAGTATCAATATTTATCCCCCAGAACTCCACCAACGCCCGCAGAATGTTATTGTACCTCTGTGGGTCTTTTAAAAGAGTTGGATCAAAAGTCCATGTCCTCTGATGCTGAGTATCCTGCATCCCACCCAGCTTTAATGATAAGATAGAGTGGTCTGACCACACACAAGCGTGTATAGTAAAGCTCTGTAGCATTGAGTGGAGAATCTGGCTAACATAAATATAGTCTAACCGAATGTAGGTTTTATGTGCTGCAGTATAAAACGTATTGTTGCTCGTCACCCCATACAGTGTGTTCCATGTATCAATCATAGCATGTGGCGCAAGTGAATCTTGTATCGATTTGACTAATCGGTTGTGTCTATGTTGTTTACTAGATAAGGGAACCTTATTGACCATTGTATGTGGGACCATAGTTATGTTGAAGTCTCCTGCTAGTATGATTTTAGTTTGAGACCACTGTGTCAAAAGATGGGAAATGTGTCTGAAGTAATCATGTTGGTTTTCATTGGGGGCGTAAATATATTGCATCAGTGTCCAGCATCAGCCTCCTAACTATGATGTACCGGCCTGCCGGGTCATCTATGGTGCTTTCATGAGTGATTCTAATGGAGGAGTGTATTAGAATGGAAACCCCTCTTTTCTTTGTATCTGCCGTGGTGTGATAGTGTGTACTGAAATGTTTTGCCCAGTATTTTGGGATATTGGCTTTAAGGAGATGTGTCTCCTGCAAAAACAGAGCGTTGGCGTATAGGAATGTGTATTGGGACATAGCTACTCTCCGTTTGGTATAAGTGTTGAGTCCTCTGACATTATGTGATATTAAATGTATATTAGGAGTCATATTTATCCTCTCTACCTCTCTTCCCTGGTCTGGTTGATGTGTGCATATAGGTATTTACCCTCTGATGAGAAGTCTTAGTTGTTGTGTCGCTGATCTTTGGAGCCTGGATCATGCAGGAGTGTGCCGTGGAAATGTCGCTGAAAAGAAAAAAATATTTGGGGTGAGAAAACATATCAAACATGTGAGAATAATAACTAAAATCTTATCCCCAACATTGGGATAATACATTTGAAAAGGATAACTTAGTGAATGTTGTATTTTCCCTATTTATACCTTTATAAAGGGAAGGGCTGGGAGAGCCTGTCTAGTCACATCATCATTATCTTAATTAAAAAGCATTGGAAAACATTAGTCATATAATCGTAACATAACCTAAGGCAGTGTTTTTCAACCAGTGTGCCGTGGCACACTAGTGTGCCGTGAGAGATCCTCAGGTGTGCCGTGGCAGACTGACAACAGTGTGACATATATTTAAAATTTTGCTTGTTTTTTATTCTGGGCCGTTTTTTTATTTTGAGTGATATGATGACTGAGGGTAACTGCACAGCGACAGCTCTCCTCCCCCACCCACTACAACACGTGCCTAGTGCCGACTCTAAACTCAGCACCATGTGACACTTCAATCCCCCATGCATGCTGGTGCAGCTTTGCTCCTCCTCCAGAACAGTTCCAGCCAGGTCACATCACTCACGTTCCTTCTCAGCACAAGGAACATGACTGGAGGACTGAAGACTCACTGGAGAGGAAGAGAGAGGTGCTCCACATATAATCTTGTGCTCCACAGATAACACTTTTCCCGGGGCGCGGGGGACACACACTTTTTCCAGTGCGGGGGTGTCCTTCTTTCAAATTTTGAAATATTGGGAGGTATGGGACAGGCTCATCAGGCATCATTTACAACCATGACATATTGACATTTATGATTGTTTGTGAATGAATGTCAATATGTCATGTATAGTTTGTAGAAGGAATGGCATGACAGCACAGTACAGTGTGTGTATGTATGTGTGTATATATATATATGTATGTATATGGGATGGTGGTGTGCCGCAGGATTTTTTAATGTAAAAAAGTGTGCCACTGCAAAAAAAAGGTTGAAAATCACTGACCTAAGGGATCTAAAGTAAGCATCAGTATAATAAATTAGATACATCACTACAATTTCCGTTGTGAGTTATACATAGCCTGACTCGGTCCTCTCAACATCTTCATCTGCTTAGTTGTTTAGAAGATAGTCCCAGATTAGAAAAGTCCCTTTCCCCAGAGTCCCAGGGGGTACGGAAAGTTTGTTAGTTAAAGTTCTTTATCTCTGGGTTCTTTTGTCTTCAACTTCTTGTGTCACGATTTGTGCCACTTTGATTGGTCTTCCTGTCGTGTAAGTGTCGGCCTGTGTATCAGATTCGGTTCTTTCTCAGGTAGTGGTGGGGTCTCCAAACCCAGCACTCCACATACTTTGGGAATATCTTCTGGTTCCTTGATAGTTATTACTTTGGTGTCCTTCATTATGATTAGGGCAAAGGGGAAACCCCATCTGTATTGTATCGGTTATTTCCTCAGTAAGGAATTGAGGGGTCATAGGGCACTTCGTCTTTGTAGTGTCCGGAGGCTTAGGACCTGGTAAAATTGGATCACATTGCCTTGAAATTTGAATGTGGGTTATTTTTCTAGCAGCTTGAAGGATCTTCTCTTTGTCTGGAAAAAAAAGTAATTTTAATCACTATATCCCTTGGAGGGAGACCGGATTTTGGTTTGGCTTTTAAAGCTCTGTGAGCTCTCTCGACGTGGAAGGTGTAATCTTAAGGTGAGCTTGTGATTTGAGCGAAGAGTTGGGCTAGATATGCCGGTAACTCTGTGGTGTTCACCTCCTTTGGAATACCTTTCAACCTGAGATTATTCCTCCTGCTTCTGTTCTCCAGGTCATCTAACTTATTTTGAAATTCCAGTAATTGTTGTTGTTGTGTTGAGACCACTTGCGATATTTCATCCACATTTTCCACCTTGGCATCTTTCTGATCCTCAAGCATATCTATCCTGTACCCCATATCCGTCAGATCCGATTTAATCTCAGATTGGCTGTTGGTAACAGAGGAATGAATGGAATCTATTTTCTCCCATAATTTTTCAAAGTTGTAAGCAATGTCTTTTTTTGAGACTAAGGTTCACAAATCAGCTTTTGTTAACAGGGTGTTATCTTCTATTTGCAGTGTAGAGTCTTGATCTGAATCTCCCTCTGTCTCCATCTCCTTGTTGGGTTTCTTAAGTTGTGACGACTTAAAGAAAGAGGACACTGTAGTAGTTTTGGTAGCTGGCTTGTCTCCCTTCACTACTCTGCTAGATGCCAATTTCTTATGGGTACAATCCTTTTGTGGTAGGTGTTTAGATCTCTCCAGTGAAAAGGCTTAGTTGGTAACGTGACTGGTTAGTCCGTCACTAGTAGCGATATTTGGAGAGTTAGTGGTGGTTAGTTACTGTGGTTTCCTGACACCTCTTGTATCCCCTGATGTGGTCACATATTATGATTCTGTGGGATGCGGGAGGAAATGCTTATCTCATAGGTTGATATATTTCAATTCACCATGCTTTTTGATTTGCTAGACGAACTCCCCCATGTATCTCCACTATGAGGACTACATGTCAGCACTCACAAAAGCTGTATGATCTCTAATATGTCTCTTTCCCTGACTTTAAGACCCAATGTTCCATATATATCCCTCTCCCCAGGGCAGTTGTCCTCACAGGACGATCACGGAGAAAGGTATAGGGGATATGACCTGCCACCCCTAAAGGCTGACAGGAAAAGGAAGAGGAGATGGTATTAAGGAAAATCTCTTCTATGGAATTTGAGCTGTATCTGGCTGTGTTTCTGGACACTTGTAATGCCCTTGGTGATCTAGACTATTTTTCTGTGCCCCGTGGGGACTGTGAGAGCTGTGTCACCTATTGCGTAGCAGGACTTGAATATACTGTCCGTTCTAACATCTCAGCTCAATCTGTTGATGTAGTTTACAATAGTGTACTGGTCTCAGAAAATTGTTGTGTTAGACTGTTACAGTTTCTGTTCATGACACTTTGTAGTTGTTAGGATGACTGGGCAATCTCTATTTGTCTGTGAGCCCTTGATGAAGTATTATCCTGTCTTCAATTTTACATATGAAAGCCCACGGGAACCTTAGGAGTTCGGCTCTTCCCTCTGCTGCATGTTGCACACTTGTCGCTTAATTTGATAGCCGGTGAGGCTTGTTACCCTCTCGTGTCAAGACATACCCCGTGCGTCTCTATAGCCCCTGTGTTGTGGTGGAGTCTGGGGCCTCTACAAGTGGGCTGTATGTCTAACGTTGCTGAGTGTATGAACAGTGCTTTAGATTGATGCACTTACAATTGAGGAAAGATGGCCGCTCCTTCCCGGGTAAACCACAAGATGTTGAGGCCCTCTCAGGCAATACTATATCCCCACTGCTGCAATTGAAGTGCCTTGCTGGCCGTTAGCTCCAGGCTCTGCTGGATCCGTCCAGTAGAAGGTTTATCTCCGCTCCGTGAGCGTCCTCCACCTAATCTAATAGCCCTATGACAATAAAAAAGCCCCCCAAAATAATAAAACCCCTAGCCTAAACTAAACTGCCAATAGCCCTTAAAAGGGCATTTTGCGGGGCATTGCCCCAAAAGAAATCAGCTCTTTTACCTGTAAAAAAAAATACAAACAACCCCCCAACAGTAAAACCCACCATCCACATAACCAAACCCCCCAAATAAAATCCTATCTAAAAAAAATAAGCTCCCCATTGCCCTGAAAAGGGCATTTGGATGGGCATTGTCCTTAAAAGGGCATTTAGCTCTTTTTCAGCCCAAACCCTAAGCTAAAAATAAAACCCACCCAATAAACCCTTAAAAAAACCTAACACTAAGCCCCGAAGATCCACTTACAGTTTTTGAAGACCGGACATCTATCCTCAACGAAGCTGGAAGAAGTCTTCATCCAAGCGGGCAGAAGTCCTCAACGAAGCCGGGAGAAGTCTTCATCCAAGCAGCAAGAAGTGGTCCTCCAGGCGGGCAAAAGTCTTCATCCAGACGGCATCTTCTATCTTCATCCTTCTGACGCGGTTTGGCTCCATCTTCAAGAGCATCCTCTTCTGACGACGGCTACTGAAGAATGATGGCATCCCTTGAATCCCAATTGGCTGATAGAATTCTATCAGCCAATCGGAATTAAAGTTGAAAAAATCCTATTGGCTGATGCAATAGGATTAAGCTCGCATTCTGTTGGCTGATTGGAACAGCCAATAGAATGAGAGCTCAATACTATTGGCTGATTGGATCAGCCAATAGGATTGAAGCTCAATCCTATTGACTGATTACATCAGCCAATAGGAATTTTTCAACTTTAATTCTGATTGGCTGATAGAATTCTATCAGCAAATCAGAATTCAAGGGACGCCATCTTGGATGACGTCCCTTAAAGGAACCTTCATTCTTCAGTAGCCATCGTCAGAAGAGGATGCTCCGTGACGGATGTCTTGAAGATGGAGCCGCTCTGCTTCGGAAGGATGAAGATAGAAGATGCCGTCTGGATGAAGACTTCTCCTGGCTTCGTTGAGGACTTCTGCCCGCTTGGATGAAGGCTTCTCCCAGCTTCGTTGAGGATGCATGTCCAGTCTTCAAAAACTGTAGGTGAATCTTCGGGGGTTAGTGTTAGGTTTTTTTAAGAGTTTATTGGGTGGGTTTTATTTTTAGCTTAGGGTTTGGGCTGAAAAAGAGCTAAATGCCCTTTTAAGGGCAATGCCCATCCAAATGCCCTTTTCAGGGCAATGGGGAGCTTAGGTTTTTTTAGATAGGATTTTATTTGGGGGGTTTGGTTGTGTGGGTGGTGGGTTTTACTGTTGGGGGGTTGTATGTATTTTTTTTACAGGCAAAAGAGCTAATTTCTTTGGGGCAATGCCCGCAGAAGGCCCTTTTAAGGGCTATTGGCAGTTTAGTTTAGGCTAGGGGTTTTATTATTTTTTTGGGGGGGGGTTATATTTTGATAGGGCTATTAGATTAGGTGTAATTAGTTTAAATATTTGATCATTTCTTTTTTATTTTGTGTAATTTAGTGTTTATTTTTTTTGTAATTTAGTTAATTGTATTTATTTAATTAATGTAATTGATTTAATTGTAGTGTAAGGTTAGGTGTTAGTGTAAGACAGGTTAGGTTTTATTTTATAGGTACATTTGTATTTATTTTAACTAGGTAGTTAGTAAATAGTTAATAACTATTTACTAACTAGTCTACCTAGTTAAAATAAATACAAACTTACCTGTGAAATAAAAATAAAACCTAAGATAGCTACAATGTAACTATTAGTTATATTGTAGCTAGCTTAGGTTCTATTTTATAGGTAAGTATTTAGTTTTAAATAGGAATTATTTAGGTATTAAATGTAATTTTTATTTAGATTTATTTTAATTATGTTAAAGTTAGTTGGTGTTAGGGTTAGGGTTAGACTTAGGGTTAGGTTTAGGGGTTAATAACTTTAGTATAGTGGCAGCGATTTTGGAGGCAGCAGATTAAGTGTTAGTAATAGTAATGTAGGTTGCAGCAATGTTAGGGACAGCAGATTAGGGGTTAATAATATTTAACTAATGTTTGCGATGCGGGAGTACGGTGGTTTAGGGGTTAATATGTTTATTATAGTGGTGGCAATGTCGGGAGCAGCAGATTAGGGGTTAATCATTTTATTTTAATGTTTGAGATGCGGGAGGGCCTCGGTTTAGGGGTAAATAGGTAGTTTATGGGTGTTAGTGTACATTTTAGCACTTTAGTTATGAGTTTTATGTTACAGCTTTGTAACATAAAAGCCATAACTACTGACTTTCAGTTTACGGTACGGATCTTGTAGTTATGGGCTGTACCGCTCACTTTTTGGCTGGACAGGCAAACTCGTAATATGGAAGTCCCATTGAAAAAGGACTTTTTGAAAGCTGCGGTAGTTACGTTGCGTTACTGCAAAAAAAGTGTGCGGTACAGATATACTTGCAAAACTCATAATACCAGCGGTAGTGAAAAAGCATTGTTATGAAGCTTTTTCACTCATAACGCAAAACTCGCAATCTAGCCTTTTGTTTAGACATACTGTAGATAACAGTCTACATTACCTGCAGACTCAGACCATTTTTATGTTCATGTTCTCAAGAAGAGCAGGTGATGGTTTTAATGAGCAAAATGCATATGTCAAATATAAAAATAAACACAAGGGAACAATTCCCCTTGTATTTAATACTCTGCACTGCAGTATATATATGAGTTGTTTGGAACACATTAAGGGGACACAAATTTTATAGCACAGTGTCCCTTAAAGTTCTGTCACATTTTGAAGCAAAAGTCCTGTACTGAGCATGGGCAAGAAACTGACTGGAGCTAGTGAAGGTGTCTCCTAGCTACTCCTTTGCCTTCCTATAGAGACCACAGCCCCTTTGTAAGGCTGTGAAAGGAAGTAATAGACTCTGCAAAAGTTAATAAAAATGTAACTCCTTTTAAAATTATTAATACAAATGGCAATGATTTCTATTAAGTATAACCCACTGCTTAGTGCTTTTTTCTTACAAAAATGAAACATATCTTTTTAAAGAAGAGGAAGTCGCTAATCTGTGTTTAGGCCTGTTTTATATCCGTAAATACTCTGCTTCAGGGGATATGTATCTTTATTCACCTTATAAAAAGATTGTTAAAGGGACAGTCAAGTTCAAAAAAGGCGTTCATGTTTCAGATAGGGCATGCCATTTTAAACAACTTTCCAATTTACTTTTATCACCAATTTTGCTTTGTTCTTTTGGTATTCTTAGTTGAAAGCTAAACCTATGTCAGAAGATCTGTGAATGTTATATTTTTAATATATTTAATATATATATATATATATATATATATATATATATATATATATATATATATATATATATATATATTTGGTTGTATACGCCAAATAATTAATTTTATTTGTAAAACCCCAGATGAAACTGGTTACAGCAGTTGTATTTACTCTACCAAATAATTATTGGCTGTGTAAACCAGCCCCCCTCTCTCATTCATCAGAATAATTGTTCTCATAGTTATCTTAAGAAAGAACAAAAGGTTTAAACCTTTGTATAAGATAAGACCAGTGAACCACTTCAAGGTAAATATTAGCATTTTGGAACCCTCAGATGTGCATACCCAGGATGAGTAATAAACGTATCTGACCCCTGTAAATAAACAGATATGGCCTAAGTGTATGCAAGATGTTAAGTGCCCCCTATTGTGTTGAATCCACAAATTCTAGATAATGAAAGTTTGGCCAGGCAGAGACACATGTGACATTACAGCCGTTAAATTCATTTTAAACTTCAGCCTGTATAATTTTAAATACTATATAAAAATGTGTATTGTGGACCTAAGAAGCAGTGACTAATAGTAACATATTAGATACATATTTGCTGAGCTGATAAATACTGCAAATAGATGTATACATGTTTGAATTTTTCCCCTTTGTTTTACAGACAAGATGCCCTTAGCCATAAACATGGATATCTTCTATTTTATCATAAAAATTGATAAAATACTGGTGTTTGGTATCAAATTGTACATTTTCTGTTATGCTAAATGAAATATAGATGCTGACAAGAGAGGTGTACTGTATGTGCAATATGCTGTGTTTTTAAATGAATATAAGGAAATAATCAAATGCAATTTTAAATGGATTTTAAGATAATAATAATAATATGATGTTAGAAATAATACTGATGTTTCATATTAAAGTAATCAGGAAAAATGACAAAATATAATCCATGTATATTAAAATATGACCAGACAGGTTTATTAATATAAAGAAATAGTGTATTTGATAGACATTTTATAAGATTGGATAATTTAACTGTAGCAATATTTGAATGAAACTGTTGTCTCTGTCTACTGCCCCCGATGGCCTTAATCCGGTATTACAGCCAAAATGCATTTGGCTGTTGAAAATGAAATTTCCCAGTAGCCAATCAGAAAAAAGTGCATACCCAAATCTATCGAATGATTAAGAGATGAGGAGTCTTGTCTCATACAAAAAACTCCTTGCACAGAGATAGAGATCTTGGTGGAAAAATGTTGGTTGGTAACTGTTGCAATCCTGCTTGCTGCCATTTTGGTTATAAGAGAAACCAGTGTGTGAACACAGTTTTCTGTAAGACAAATACGTTGGGACACTCTTTGTCGATAAGAGACTATCAATATTAATTCTCTCATAAATGTGCATAATTCCACTAAGCATATGACGATAGACATATTTGGATATTAACTGAATTCTCAAACTGGTGACCTGGTAAAGTATAAGAAATTGTTAAGTATATAATTTGATATTTTAAAGCAAATACATTCATTATTGTTACAGTCAAATTGCAGTTAATAGATTTAAAGGGGCACTCAGTATTTTAAGCTTGTGTTTCATAGTGCTGTGTAGTCTTAACTAGTCATTATTGTTAAATAATTTATTTATTAGACAGGGTTTTATGCTCCAGTTATTATAGTGAACTCTTTCAGAACTGTACATAAACTGGTTATTGTGATTATATCCCTGGTATTTATTAATTAAGCATAGTAAGTGGGTAATCCATATTGAGCATTGAACTAGAGTTATTGGTTAAAGGACCAGTAAACACATTAGATTTGCATAATCAACAAATGCAAGATAACAAGACAATGCAATAGCACTTAGTCTGAACTTCAAATGAGTAGTAGACTTTTTTATAACAAATTTCAAAGTTATGTATATTTCCACTCCCCTTGTACCATGTGATAGCAATCAGCCAATCACAAATGCATATACGTATAGTCTGTGAATTCTTGCACATGCTCAGTAGGATTTGGTGACTCAAAAAGTGTAAATATAAAAGGCTGTGAACATTTTTAATGGAAGTAAATTGGAAAGTTGTTTAAAATTACATGCTGTATCTGAATCATGAAAATTTAATTTAACCTGAGTGTCCCTTTAATAACAGAAGATTCTGGTATTTCATTGTGGTATTTTAATGCAATTCAATTGTGAATAAGGTTAATTATAAAGTTACAATTAGGTTTGCTTTGTAAAGAATATTGTAACAGTTTAAACTTGTATAGTATTGATTCATATCTGGTTTTCTATAAATATAATTCAATGTGCCTATAAATTTTAACTAATATAAAGAATTTAGGAATTACATTAATTTTATTGCTTTGTATATGCATTTTTATTTGGGGGTTTATTTTAAAGAATAATTATTAAATATATTGTATTATAACCCGACCATATACTGACACCTAGGAAGGCTCCAATGATAATTTCTAAGCCCTTGAAGGCCGCCTCTTATCACATGCTTTTTTTATTTGCTTTTCACAACAGGGGAGAGCTAGTTCATGTAAACCATATAGATAACATTGTGATCACGCTCGTGGATTGTGGCACACTGCACTAATTGGCTAAAATTAAAGTCAATAGATAATAAATAAAATGTCCTGTGATCAGGAGGCTGTCAGAAGATGCTTAGATACAAGTTAATCCCAGAGGTATAAAGTATATTAATATAACAGTGCAGGTTATGCAAATCTGGGGAATGGGTAATAAAGGGATTATCTATCTTTTAAAACAACAAAAATTCTGGTGTTGACTGTCCCTTTCATAGAGATGGCATTCCAGAAGTGGTACACCAAATGAGTAGTGTGCTTTAAACAATAAGGATTAGAAAAAGTATCTAAAATTTACAACCACAAAGTCAAAGTTATGTATTTAGGTTGTAAAAAGCTAAGCGTAACAAAAGAAGAATGTAATTTATAAGTTATTATTTCACATACTTTGAATTGTACTAGAACAGGAAATGCCATTAGGTTCTTGGTTGTATAAAAATAAATATTAGCAGCAGAAAAATAGGGGCTCCTTTGTCGCTTGATTGGTCTCAGATGTAATATTATAGAAAGTTCTGCAGAGCAGAGACCATAGCTCCAGAATGATAGAAACAAACTGGCAACTGTTTAAAGTTAATAAAATGGTAAAAAGCCTAAGGAAATAAACTTCAAAATTGTAATTACGTATAGCAAAGAAGATTCAAACTTTTGAGTATTTAAGGTATAATAAGGGATTTAGTTCTGCAGAACAAGCAAGAGATTGGACGGTGGGATTAGTTTGTCGAATCACTATCACAGTAACAGTAGGGCTGACTGGTCCCTGACTTGGGATCCAGACCAGTCTCGCTATGTGGTCCATCCATTCTTCTGCATTCACCCCTCGGGACAGCACTAGAATAGTTGGTCTGCCACCACAGAGATTGTTGCTGAGATCAAGCCAACAGCTATATCTCCCTCTGTGGGCAGCTTCACCTCCCCGGCAGGTATTGATCCCTCTGCTTACGCCACCTCCTAGAAAGGTATTGATCCCTTTGTCAGCTTCCCACTCAGTTTTTTTAAATACACTTTTTATCCTCTCAGGCCAGTTTATGATGCTGTCTTTACAAAGATACTTTTGGCTCTCAGGCCAGCTCTTTACCTACAGGTTCCCACAACCAGGGAATCAGGTGGCCAGAAAGCAGATAATTAACTCTGCCACTCAAATCCCTGAAAGAACCAGACAAGACCCGCAGTTCCAAAAGGAGCTACAAATGCTTGACCTTTATTTCAACCAGGATTAGACCTTAAGAATGTTACACTTAGTTTGGGGCAGTGACATGCCAACATAGAAGGCAGATGAGGCAGTCCTATGTGTGTAATTACACTTTTTTAATGTTTAAAAAATATATATATATTTTTAAAGTATTTACATGTTTGTTTTTTTGGTATCCCAAGGTTCCAAACGTGGCAGCATAATTTCCATTCCTTTCAATGGGAAATTCTGAATAAGGAACCAAGCTTTTACTTTTGACTCACTCACATCTGGCTTGTTTTATACTAATTGGGCATCTATATAAAAAAGTTAAAATTAGGTTGAGCCAAATGATATTGATCATAAAATTTGGTACCAAACCTGGTATCCTAATTTCCATGAGATTCTGAATAAGTAACCAAGCTTTTACTCTATTAAAACCATCTTGGCTCACTCACATTTGGATTGTTTTATGCTAATTAGGAACCCCTCTATGTAAAATAATTCATTCTAGCCTGAGCCAAATGATATTGAACATATGATATGGCATCAAACCTGGCACCCTAGCATCCATGCATTTCAATGGGAGATTCTGAATAAGTAACCACGCTTTTGCTCTATTAAAACCATCCTGGCTCACTCTCATTTGACTTGTTTTATGCTAATTGGGCATCCCTCTATATAAAAAAATTCAATATAGTCTGAGCCAAATGATATTGATCATATAATATGGCTCCAAACCTGGTACCCAAATTTCCATGCATTTCAATGGGAGATACTGAATAAGTAACCAAGCTTTTACTCTATTTAAACCATCTTGGCTCACTCCAATTTGGCTTGTTTTATGCTATTTGGGAATCTCTCTATATAAAAAAATGAAATCTAGTCTGAGCCTAATTATATTGATCATATAATATGGCAGCAAACCTGGTACCCTATTTTTCATTTTGCATTTTAATGGGAGATTCTGAATAAGTAACCAAGCTTTTAATCTATTAAAACCATCTTGGCTCACTCACATTTGGATTGTTTTATGCTAATTAGGTACCCCTCTATGTAAAATAATTCAATCTAGCCTGAGCCAAATAATATTGATCATATAATATGGCATAAAACCTGGCACCCTAGCATCCATGCATTTCAATGGGAGATTCTGAAAAAGTAGCCAAGCTTTTACTCTATTAAAACCATCTTGGCTCACTCACATTTGGCTTGTTTTATGCTAATTGGGCATCCCTCTATATAAAAAAATGTAATCTAGCCTGAGCCAAATGATATTGAACATATAATATGGCATCAAACTTGACACCCTAGCATCCATGCATTTCAATGGGAGATTCTGAATAAGTAACCAAGCTTTTGCTCTATTAAAACCATCTTGGCTCACTCTCATTTTACTTGTTTTATGCTAATTGGGCATTCCTCTATATAAAAAAATTCAATCTAGTCAGAACCAAATGATATTGATCATATAATATAGCACCAAACCTGGTACCCTAATTTCCATGCATTTCAATGGGAGATTCTGAATAAGTAACCAAGCTTTTACTCTATTTAAACCATCTTGGCTCACTCCCATTTGGCTTGTTTTATGCTAATTGGGAATCTCTCTATATAAAAAAATGAAATCTAGTCTGAGACAAATTATATTGATCATATAATATTACATCAAATTTAGCACCCTAACTTCAATGCATTTCAATGGGAAATTCTGTATAAGTAACCAAGCTTTTACTCTATGAAAACCATTTTGGCTCACTCATGTTTGGCTTGTTTTATGCTAATTGGGCATCCTTCTATATAAAAAAGCTAAAACTAGGCTGAGACAAATTATATTAATCAAAATATGGCACCAAAACTGGTACCCTAATTTTCATGCATTTCAATGGTAAATTCTGAATAAGTAACCAAGCTTTTACTCTATTAAAACCATTTTGGCTCACTCACATTTGGCTTGTTTTATGCTAATTGGACATGCCTCTATATACAAAAATTGAATCTAGCCTGATCCTAATGATATTGATCATAAAATATGGCACCAAACTTGGCACCCTAGCACCCATGCATTTCAATGGGAGATTTTGAATAAGTAACCAAGCTTTTACCATAATAAAACAATTTTGACTCACTTACATTTAGCTTGTTTTATGCTAATTGGGCATCCCTATACATAAAAAAAATTCAATCTAGCCTGATCCTAATGATATTGATCATAAAATATGGCACCAAACATGGCACCCTAGCTTCCATGCAATTCAATGGGAACCAAGCCTTTCCTCTATTAAAACCATATTGCCTCACTCACATTTGGCTTTATTAATACTAATTGGGCATCTCTCTATATACAAAAGTTTAATCTAGTCTGAGCCAAATGATATTGATCATAAAATATTGAACCACACCTTATACCTTAACTTCCATGCATTTCAATGGGAAATTCTGAATAAGAAAACAAACATTTCTTTCTTGAAAACATTTTTGGATCACCCAGACTTGACTTGTTTTCTACTAATTTGACATCCCACTATATAAAAAAAAATAATCCCTTAATGACCAAGGATGTGCTATGTACGTCTTTAAAAAAACAACAGTTAAGGACCAAGGACGTACATAGCACGTTCTCAGTTAAACTAAGCACTAGAAGTGATCGTGATCACTTCAAGATGCTCTAAGGGTATTGCAGCGAGGACATTATATTGAGGCATTGTGCAATACCCTTTAGGCAGTAACCGATGCAGAGAGGGCCCTCTCTGCATCGGCCAGCGATGGTGCCTATGGTTGGTGGCGTCAAAGGGCTTGGAGGGAGGTGGGTGAGTGGCCCATTGCTGGAGGAGGTGGGAGGAGGGCTGGAAGCGGACGTGAAGGGGGCGAGAGCTGGTGGGACTGCTATGCCATGCTGCAGTATGGCAGTGAGTGGGAAGGAGGGGGAAGCAGGAGAAGGGGATCCTATTTGGGATCGTTGTATGGAAAGGTATCTGGGAGGGGGTATGCTAATGAGGGGGGGGCAGCTACACTACAGAATTTTTTTTTTTTTTAACAAATGACAAAAATTTAGAGCAAACTGGGTACTGGTAGATAGCCAGTACCTAAGATGCCAGGAAAATAGGTAGAGGGGGCAGGGTTAGAGAGCAGTTTGGGGGGCTCAGGGAGGTTTGTTTGGTGAGGGGGATCCCACACTGCAGAAAATATATAATTAAAAAAATAAATACATTTATTTTTATACTGGCAGATTTTCTGCCAGTATTTAAGATTGGGGAGACCTTTGTGGGTGAGGGAGGGAAGAGGGGGGAGGGATACTGTTTGAGAGGGGTCAGGGAGGAATCAGAGGGTGGGATATGTCAGGTGGGAGGCTGATTTCTGCACTAAAGCTAAAATTAACCATACAAGCTACCTAATTAACCCCTTCACTGCTGGGCATAAAACAAGTGTGGTGCGCAGCGGCATTTAGCGGCCTTCTGATTACCAAAAAGCAATGCCAAAGCCATATATGTCTGCTATTTTGAAACAAAGGGGATCCCAGAGAAGCATTTACAACCATTTGTGCCATAATTGCACAAGCTGTTTGTAAATAATTTCAGAGAGAACCCTAAAGTTAGTGAAAAAGTGAACAATTTTTTTTATTTGATCGCATTTGGCGGTGAAATGGTGGCATGAAATATACCAAAATGGGCCTAGATCAATACTTTGGTTGTCTACTAAAAAATATATATACATGTGAAGGGTTATTCGGGGATTCCTGACAGATATCAGTGTTACAATGTAACTATCGCTAATTTTGAAAAAAAAAAAATGGTTTGGAAATAGCAGTGCTGCTAGTACTTATTGCCCTATAACTTACAAAAAAAGCAAAGAAAATGTAAACATTGGGTATTTCTAAACTCAGAACAAAATTTAGAAACTATTTAGGATGGGTGTTTTTGGTGATTGTAGATGTGTAACAGATTTTGGGGGTTAAAGTTAGAAAAAGTGTGTTTTTTTCAAATTTTATAATAAAATATATGATATGATGAAAATAATGGTATCTTTAGAAAGTCCATTTAATGGCGAGAAAAACGGAATATAATATATGTGGGTACAGTAAATGAGTAAGAGGAAAATTACAGCTAAACACAAACACCGCAGAAATGTAAAAACAGCCCTGGTCCTTAAAGGGACAGTATACTGTAAAATTGTTTTTCCTTTAATGTGTTTCCAATTACTTTTTTTACCCGCTGCAGTGTATAAAATTTATGAGATTTGCTTTTTTAAGGATTATTTGTGTATATGAATTATATTATTTTGTGTTTTGAAGTCACAACCTAATAAAATGGGTTGAGCTTGTAGGTATAATCAGATATCATTACTTTATCACATTGTGTACATATACATCCGTCTTTATCTTATATCTGTCCATAAATCAATCACCAATACTTTGAGAGAACAATGGAACATTAAAATGTTATTATCTTATCTCTTCTATAACCCACTGTGAGTGTAATTTCTTCTACTGGCTATGTTAACACAGCTTGGCCTTGAGGCCCAAAACTTTCAGAATGGGTGGGGATACCACAGGCTAAATAAACTATTTCAAATGCCAATATAAGGTTAATGGAAATACTTTTAAACAATTTAATACACTCCAGCAGGTAAAGTGGATCATTGGGAACAAATTAAAGGGGAGAATATTTTTGAGTAAACTGTCCCTTTAACAGTAAAAAATTGAAAAATGGTCTGGTCAATAAGGAGTTAAAATGGCATCAAACTTGGCAACCTAACTTCCATGCATTTTAATGGGAAATTCTTAATAAGGGGCCAAGCATTTCCTCTATGAAAACCATCTTGGCTCACCCAGATTTGTTTTTTCCCCCACAAGTTTGGCATCCCTCTATAGGAAAAAGTTAAATCTAGTCTCAGCCAAATGATATTGATCATAAATTATGGCACCAATCTTGGCACACTAGCATCCATGCATTTCAATGGGATATTCTAAATAAGGATCAGAGCATTTCTTCTATGAATAACATCATTACTCTTGGCTGGTTTTATACTAATTGGGCATTCCTCTAGTTAAAACAGTTAAAGTGAATGTAAAGTTAACCCTCATTGCTCACCGCATTGGATAGACTTTTAAAAATGATGCAGGGTTTAATTCATCAATTTTTTAATATTTATTTATTTACTACAATATTTTTACTTTGTTAAAGCTCCCGCAATAAGCGCTGCTCTCCCACCCGCCATATTGTGTAATTGATTGACAGGTGCCGATTCTTAAAACAACTAATCCTTGTTTCAAACAAGAATCAGTTGTTTTAACAATCGTCACCTTTCAATCAATTACACAATAAGGATGGGCGGGAGAGCTGTGCTTATTGCCGGTGCTTTAAAAAGGTAAAAATAAATAAATATAAAAAATGTAATGAATTAAACTCTGCTATTCAATGTCATGAGCAATGAGGGTTAACTTTACATTCACTTTAAATCTAGCCTTAGCCAAATGATATTGATATTAAAATATGGAACCAAACCTGGCACACTAACTGCCCTGCATTTTAATGGGAAATTCTGAGTAAGGAACCAAGCTTTCATCTTGAACATTTCCTCCATGAAAAAAAGTCGGCTCACCCAGATTTGTTTTCTTTCTAATAATTAAGCATCCCTCTATAGAAAAAAATATCAAACTATCCTGAGCCAAATTATATTGTGAAAAAATGTTGCAGCAAACTTGGCACCCTAACTTCAATGCATTTCAACGAAAAATTCTGAATAAGGAACTGAGAATTTCCTCTATGAAAACCATCTTAGCTCACCCATATTTGGCTTGTTTTATACTAATTGGGCATACCTCTATATAAAAAAGTTAAATCTGGGGGGATGTTTCTGGGCGGCGGCCATGATGGCTGCTTATTTTAGGGGCTGAGGAGCTGGATTGATATATCCATTGCATATCATCTGACTACGGCACCATCTAGGGTCGAAAGTGTTATATACCTACACTATAGATCTTACTGAACAGTTTGACCCAAACAGTGGAGCCAACTTCTTCCTTGTTATACTGCAATGGTGAGGTACGCAGTGGCGGCCAAAAATAAGGCCCGACCGTCACCTAACCCCCCCGGTGATCTGGGTACAGCAGCTTATTAAGCTGTCCTTCTATAAACTCTATGCTATGGCACTCAAAACTTGATTATTGGAAGCTGCAATTTGCTCTTTATTGGAAGAACACTATCAGAAATTGGCCTCTTTAATTTCCAGTGGATTCAGTACTCGATCCCAGCCTGCTCTGCTAGAAGATGAGGACCGACTTCATTCAGCACCTCCGGACGCCTTGGTAAGAGCTGAAATAACCTTACCGCCCTCTCACATCACAACTAGCTTACCTGCTTCTCCGGCTAGAGGTGTGCTCAAAATATCGTCATTGAGATCGTGGCCTAAGGGTGGCCGTATACCCCGGAGGGCCGGGCGTGGGAGAAGACGGCGGCGAAAATCAAAATCAAGCCAGGACTCACTAACACTTGTTGCTCCGATCAGCTGGAATAAAAGGCTTCCTCAGCTGGGTGGAGATATGTCTCGGCGGGCTTCTCTTGCTTCCAGAGACCCGTACACTGTGAGTACGACCAGATTAGCTGAAGCAAAAGGCCTGAGCACTGGAGGTGCTTCATTGAGCTTTATTGGGCCACGAAACCCCACTGACTATCAGGTTAAATGGAATCCAACCCCTCCGGCGGGTTGTGCGCATTTTCTGGGCCGCTCCGGTATAGGCTAACCTTTTGGGGCAATTTCCTATCACCGCTAACTTGGCAAGGTATTTAGCACTGTACACCCACTAAATGCTGGTGATGGGGGAAATCAGTGGGGTTATAACTGAACATGAGCGGTGTTGGGCATGTACGGTCACTTTGGATAGTGCCGGTGGATTAGACGCTTGGACTGTCAGAGGTGCTGGAGTCCCCCTCCGCTATATTACCCGCTTTTGTATCTTTCCCAAATATAAAGGGACTCTACACCTATCAAAGGTATCAGCATAATGTACATCCATCAGGAGTTCCTGTCTGGAGTCTCTTATAATGACGAAGTCCCTTCTGATCATCCAAGAGACTCCTATGCATAATGACCTTTGTTTGCTTGTTAATGTAACTCTCCAACGCTGTTTCACATAACTTTTAGCACAAGGGATGTTGCCCACCTTAAAGCTTTAGTCTCCGGGTACTGGTCTAATCTGTATGTTTAGATAGAATGGGTATAATCAGAGGCCAAACCAGAGATTAGTTATTACATTGAACAGTATTGTTGCATGTTTAGACTGCTCTTATGAATATTATTGTACACTCTAACATTCAGCCCATATCTCACAGTTAAGCTGTTCCCATTTAGTTTAATATATTTCCATATGGTGTAATGGGTAGGAGTAACATAAAATATAATTTTCATGACACTACCAACTATTTATTTTATGCGACAGCCAAAATTTCCCAGCCAGCCTACTCTAATTCATTATGTAGGCTCAGTTGGTGATATACCTCTCTTTATATCCTTAGAAATTAATACATACGTAATAAAACTCTACAGTGCCTATTATTACTATCATATGTTTAATCCCCTAATGACTCATTAGCCTAGCAAATCTGGCTGCTACTTTTATTGTGCGTCCCTGTTTGGCAGAGGATAGACTCATAGAGTTGTGCCCTACCTATTTTACCTGTGTAAAATAGCCCAGTATAATAATAATATATATAGTTATCCCTAACATAATTTTTCACTCACAGGAAAATATATAGGACTTATGTTACTTTATGGGTTTAGTGAAGAGCCATATGTGTCAGTAATCTAGTATGTCTCCTAAGGTACAAGAAAGGCCATCAGGGTCTACTTACTCTCTCTCTTTAATTCATATCAGTAAAGTGGGATATATAGGTTAGTTTCCATCTAGTAAAACACCATAAACGATGCATCAATCTGGATCTGCAGCTATTATTGTAATTTAGTTATGCCTAGCTACTTATATTATTTATACATCAGGGTCCAAGAGTGGCCCGACATAATCCATTTTATAGCTAAGCTTGTGTCATGGTAATAAGGCCCAAGAGTGGCCTTCCGAATATCGCTAGTTACATATTTAATATTGTTTTAGGTCCTGTAACGATTGTTCAGTGTATTGTTTTTTTTTATGTACATATATAAAAATTGAAAAATGAGGTCAGTCATCTGAGACCCAAGAGTGGTCTCCTTTGATCAAAGGTAACCTCCTGTGATTTTGTTCTATACTTCTGGGGCCCAAGAGTGGCCTCTTGTGTTTCTTAGGAGGTGCGCTCATCACTTGGCATACTGCTAGTATATTATTCTCTTTAAACTTACTTTTTGATGTATTCATTGTCAGCTTGACACTGTCTTATTTTATGCAAACACTGTGTTGCTTTCATTTGTCATTGTTTGATATATATGTATGCTTTATTTTGAACCTCCAATAAAAATCTTTTAAAAAAAAAAAGAAAAAAAAAAAGTTAAATCTATCCTAAGCCAAATGATGTCAATCATAAAATATGGCACCATGCTAGTTACCCTAATATATGCATTTCATAGGTAAATTCTGAATAAGGAACGGAACATTCCTTCTATAAAAACATTTTTGCTCCTCCAGATTTGCTTGTGTTCTACTAATTGAGCATCCAACTATAGGAAAAGTTGAATCTAGAATGAGCCAAATGATATTGATTATGAAATATTACACCATACTTGATACTGTAGCACCATGCATTTCAATGAGCAATTCTGAAGAAGAAACCAAGCATTTTGTCTATTAAAAAAAAAAAATTGGCTTAGCCAAATTTGGTTTGTCTTCTACTAACTGAGCATCCTTCTATAGGAAAACATTGAATCTTGTCTGAGCCAAATCATTTTGATTATAAAATATATGTCACCAAACCTGGAACCGAACAATTAAAATATGGCACAAAACATCCAGCATCCATGCATTTCAATATGAAATTATAAACAAGGAACTGAGCTTTACATACATAAAAATAATAATAATAGAGGAACAGATTGGTATAGAAATTAGGATTCCAGGTTTGGTGCAATATTTTATGTAATTTGGCTCAGGTTAGTTTGATCTTTTTTCTATAGAGGGATGCCCAATTAGTATAAAAGAAGCCAAATTTGAGTGAGCCAATATAATTTTAATAAAGGAAAAGCTTGGTTCCTTATTCAGAAGAACTTCCCATTGAAACCAATGGAAGTTCTGGTGACAAGATTGGTGCCATATTTACTGAACAATATAATTTGGCTCAGGCTACATTGAACTTTTTCCTATAGAGGGATGCTCAATTAGAATAAAACAAGCCAAATCTTGGTGAGCCAAGATCGTTTTCATAGAAGAAATGCTCAGTTCCTTATTCAGAATTTCCCTTTGAAATGCATTGAAGTTAGGGTGCTAGATTTGGTGTCGTATTTTATCATCAATATAATTTGGCTCAAGCTAGATTCAACATTTTTATATAGAGGGATGCCCAATTAGTATAAAACAAGCCTAATCTTGGTGAGCCAAGATGGTTTTCATAGAGGAAATGCTCAGTTCCTTATTCAGAATTTCCCATTGAAATACATTGAAGTTAGGGTGCTAGATTTGTTGTCATAATTTATCATCAATATCATTTGGCTCAGGCTAAATTCAACTTTTTTTATAAAGAGAGATGCCCAATTAGTATAAAACAAGCCAAATATGAGTGAGCCAAGATAGTTTTAATGGAGTAAAAGCTTGGTTACTTATTCAGAATCTTCCATTGAAATGCATGGAGATTAGGGTACCAAGTTTGGTGCCATATAATATGATCAATATCATTTGGCTCGGGCTAGATTGAATGTTTTTATATAGAGGGATGCCCAATTAGCATAAAACAAGCCAAATGTGAGTGTGCCAAGATGGGTTTAATATAGTGAAAGCTTGGTTACTTATTCAGAATTTCCCATTGAAATGCATGGATGCTAGGGTGCCAAGTTTGGTCCCATATTATATGATCAATATAATTTGGCTCAGGCTAGATTGAATTGTTTATATAGAGATGCCCAATTAGCATAAAACAAGCCAAACACGAGTGAGCCAAGATGGTTTTAATAGAGTAAAAGCTTGGTTACTTATTCAGAATCTCCTATTGAAATGCATGGAAATTAGGGTGCCAGGTTTGGTGCCATATAATATGATCAATATCATTTGGCTCAGGCTAGATTTAATTTTTTTTATATAGAGGGATGCCCAATTAGCATAAAACAAGCAAACTGGGAGTGAGCCAAGATGGTTTTAATAGAGTAAAAGCTTTGTTACTTATTCAGAATGTCTCATTGAAATGCATGGAAATTAGGGTACCAAGTTTGGTGGCATATTATATGGTCAATATAATTTGGCTCAGGCTAGATTTCATTTTTTTTATATAGAGATATTCCCAATTAGCATAAAACAAGCCAAATGAGAGTGAGCCAAGATGGTTTTAATAGAGTAATATCTTGGTTACTTATTTAGAATCTCCCATTGAAATGCATGGAAATTAGGGTATCAAGTTTGGTGCCATATTATATGATCAATATCATTTGGCTCAGGCTAGATTGATTTTTTTTTATTTAGAGGGATGCCCAATTAGTATAAAACAAGCCAAATGTGAGTGAGCCAAGATGGTTTTAATAGAGTAAAAGCTTAGTTACTTATTCAGAATTTGCCATTGAAATGCATGGATGCTAGTGTGCCAAGTTTGGTGCCTTATTATATGATCAATATAATTTGGCTCAGGCTAGATTTAATTTTTTTTATATATAGAGATGCCCAATAAGCATAAAACAAGCCAAATGAGAGTGAGCCAAGATGGATTTAATAGAGTAAAAGCTTGGTTACTTATTCAGAATTTCCTATTTAAATGCATGGATGCTAGGGTGCCAGGCTTGATTCCATATTATATGATCAATATCATTTGGCTCAGGTTATATTGAATTGTTTTATTTAGAGGGATGCTCAATTAGTATAAAACAAGCCAAATGTGAGTGAGCCAAGATGGTTTTAATAGAGTAAAAGCTTGGTCACTTATTCAGAATTTCCCATTGAAATGCATGGATGATAGGGTGCCAGGTTTGGTGCCATATCATATGATCAATATCATTTGGCTCAGGCTGGATTTAATTTTTTTTATATAGAGGGTTGCCCAATTAGCAGAAAACAAGCCAAATGTGAGCGAGCTAAGGTAGTTTTAATAGAGTAAAAGCTTGGTTACTTATTTAGAATCTCCCATTGAAATTTATAGAAATTAGGGTACCAGGTGGTTTGGTACCATATTTTATGATCAATATCATTTGGCTCAACCTAATTTTAACTGTTTTATATAGAGGGATTCCCAATTAGTATAAAGCAAACCAAATGTGAGTGAGCCAAGAGTAGAATCTTGGTTCCTTATTCAGATTCCATTGAAATGAATGGAATTGAAATGAATATCCTTTGGCTCAGGCTAGTTTCAATTATTTTCATAGAGGGATGCCTAATTAGCATAAAACAAGCCAAGATGGTTTTAATAGAGTAAAAGCTTGGTTACCTATTCAGAATCTCCCTTTGAAATTCATGGAAATTAGGGTACCAGGTTTGGTACCATATTTTATGATCAATATCATTTAGCTCAACCTAATTTTAACTTTTTTATATAGAGAGATGCCCAATTAGTATAAAGCAAGCCAAATATGAGTGAGCCAAGAGTAAAGGCTTGATTCCTTATTCAGATTCCATTGAAATGAATGGAAATTATGGTGCCACATTTGTTGCCAAATATAATGATATATATATAAAACCACTATAAAATACATGCTGGTTCACAGACACACATTAGAGGGGATTTTTTTAAGCAGAAGTTTAGTGCATTATAAAGTTGTTAATAAAATAGCTATACATATCTGATTTGTGTATCTGCTGTAATGGTATAGCAAAGAGAAAGTAATTTTAAGTTTTACTGGACTAAAAGCTCTGGGGGAACAGGTGGAAAAAAGTACAACTCAATTTTAAAAATGCAGCTTTAATGTGTTTATTTATAGAATTATGTCCATAGCCACAAGTGGTTAAGGAAACAGGAATAGCTGCATTTCTCTTAATCCCAGATTATATTTATAGCAGTATTTGCTTCTAACATTTTCAAATTTTTAATCAATGCTTGAGTCTCTACTGACAAATTGTTTTCTAAACTTTTGAGGCTACCTTTATATTTGTTTTCACCGATCTTTACAGTGAAGTAAAAATGTAAATTTTAAACAACCTTCCAATTTACTTTTATTATATATTTTTATTTTTTCTTATGTTATCCTTTGTTAAAAAGCATACCCAGGTAGGCTCAGGAGCAGCAATGCACTACTGAGAGCTAGCTGTTGATTGGTGGTTGCACATATTTCTTGTCATTGGCTCACCTGATGTGTTCACTTAGCTCTATTTAATGCATAGCTGCTTCTTCAACGAAGGATACCAAGAGAATTAAGGAAGGGATAATAGAAGTTAAGAAAGTAGTTTAAAATAATATGCTCTATTCAAAATGTATTTTTGTACAAAGGAGATTACTAAACTAGTACATCAGCTAAAATAAATAAAACTGCATATGAGTGTGTATGTAGGTGTTTGCCATTTTGACTTTAATGTTCCTTTAAGAAATGGAGTATTATAAATGAAAATTGGCTTGTTTTGGGTCTCTGATTTTACTGTGATCGATGGTTTGTGTTATACACCAGTGCTGAGCAGTTGGGGTGACATTGCCTCTTTATGTATGTATCTATTTGTTTATCTCTGTCTGCCTGTCTATCATCTGTTGCTCTCTCTTCTCTCTCTTTCTCTGAACAATGGATGTGCTTGTGCTAAAAAAGTAAATGTTTCTTATGGTTGGTGGAGTGTCACTGTCCACCAATAGAGCTGTGAGAGTTGTCCTTATAAGCCAGTGAAAATTTGTGGACAGCGATACTTAACCATGCTTGTTAGGAGTTAGACAACTGTGTGTATAGTCATGTGTAGAATAATTCCAGAAGTTATGAGCCAGATGTAAAATTCTAGAAACAGTTACTCCCAGGGATTTGTCAATCCATGCCTTATAATTAGGAAATGCTTACAAAGCAGTTTATTGTATTCTCTTTTGCAAGTTTTTCTCTGTACTTTTAAAGAGGACTCATATTTTTGCTTTGCCTAAGGCCTCACTAACTCTAGAGCCGCCTCAGATTAAAATGATGTTTTATAGCTTCAGATTTTGCAATGTGGAATCCTGGATTGCACAGCAGTTCCAAGAATTGAATTAGTTGATAATAAAATAATTTCCAGCAAGATATACAGATATATATATATATATATATATATATATATATATATATATATATATATATATATATATATATATATATATATATATATATATATATATATATATATATATATATATATATATATACATATATTACACCTATATATGATCTGGGTGATACCATACCCAGAATCTGATCAATATTACATGGAATTAGGATCTGCAAAAAGTGCAGTTATTGCTCTGTAATTATACAGCTACAACACATAACTCTTTTCAGAGTACCAGTAGTCTAGTGATATAAATATATATATATATATATATATATATATATATATATATATATATATATATATATATATATAATATGTGTGTGTATATATATATGTGTTTCTCTGGCCTAACATAGCCAGTGCCTCACCAGCCTCTGACATCACCGCACGTCACTGGTTTGGGGTGACCCCCTCAAACTAAAACATAACATGAAATCTGACTCTGATGAAAAGGAAGGGGAGTCTGGGGAACATATGTCAACATATACCAACTTAAAACATTTTATCATGTCACATCATGCAAAATATATGCAAACATATTGGTGACTATGAACGTTCAACCAATAGATTGTTTGTGCCACACAAGATCCCTGTAGATGGTTCAATCATTAGATGCTGCTGTGCCACACAAGGTCCCTGTGGATGGTTCAACCATATCTTTGACAATGTCGTGAGGATGATTGTAGTTCACAATCACTTAATAGAAAGTGTGGTTGATTCATAAATTAAACTTCCAAACAGGTATGGATACTGTAGGGCTATCCTAATGATGGAAATTAAAAGGATATAACAGTGCAAAAAGAAAATACTTTAATTTCAGTTATTCCTATATAAATCTTGTACTACTAATACTTAAAGGGAAAGTACACTGTAAAATTGTTTTTATATTAATGAATTTTCAATGACTTGTTAAACAAGCTGCAGAGTATAAAATATATGATAAGTTGCATTTTCAGGTTTGTTTGTGTATATGAAATAGCTGGTTTTGTGCTTTTAAACCACAGCCTATTACAATGGGTTGAGTTTCAGGTCATTTCAGATCTCATTATGTTATCACTTTTATGTACACACACTTGCTTCCTTATCTTAAATTTGTCTAGAAAACGCTTAGATGCCTTCTTTTTCATATAAAGATAGCAAGAGAATGAAGAAAAATTGATAATAGGAGTAAATTAGAAAGTTGCTTAAAATTGCATGCTCTATCTGAATCACACAAAAAAAAATTTGGGTTCAGTGTCCCTTTAACTATCCTGCACCCCACTGTGAGTGTAATTTATTTTGCTGGCTGTGTTTACTTAGGTTATTCAATAGCTGAGACTCCAGTATCAAAACTTTCAGTGTAGATTGGGAAACCACAAGCTAGATCAGCTATTTCAAAGACCAAAATATGGGTAAAAGAGCTACTTGTAAACAATTTAATACACTCCAGCAGGTAAAATGGATAATTGGGAACAATTTAAATGGGAGACATTTTTGGGGTGAACTGTCCCTTTAAGCATTTGTAGAGATCTAGGTTCTTTATTATTTTTCGTTAAAAGTTTAACTGCGTTCTTCTGTAAAAAAAACATAAAAATAATACTTGTGACGAATGTAGACACTAGCTGAGAACATATAATTATGACGCTTATAGAAAGGAGTATAGCATTTAACTTTACAACTCTGGAACAAGTTAAGAGACCACTGCAAAATTATCAGTTTATCTGATTCTACTATTTATAGGTATGTGTTTGAGTAAAATGAAAAAAAATATATACTGTAAACTACTGACAAGATTTTCAATCACAGCTTTCATGCATTTTGGCATGCTCTCCACCAGTCTTTTAACATTGCTGAAGCACCTCCAGATCATCACTGATCCTCCACCAAATTTCATGGTCGCTGCGAGACACTGTGGCTTGTAGGCCTCTCCAGGTCACAGACTAACCATTAGATGACCATGTTTAGGACAAAGCTCAAAATTTGACTACTCATCAAGCAGGTTTATCTTTCGTACAAGGTTGTCCTGGAAGAAAACTTGCTTCCTTCTGCTCTGACAATGTTCCCTAACTCTGAGGATTGTTTTTTCCAGCAGGACAATTCTCCATGACACACTGCCAGGTCAATAAATATGTGGATATAAAACAACCAGATCAAGACCCTGTCATGACCAGCCCAATCTCCAAACCTGAATCCCATTGAAAACCTCTGGAATGTTCTCCAGAGGAAGATGGATGGTCACAAGCCATCAAACTAAGCAAAGCTGCTTGAATTTTTGCGCCAAGAGTGGCATAAAGTCACCCAAAAGCATTCTAAAAGACTGGTGGATAGCATGCTAAGATGCATTAAAGCTGTGATTGAAAACTAGGGTTATTCCACCAAATATTGATTTTCTAAACTTGCATTATTCATGTCCTGAAAACACTGCATGTTTTTGTTATTTTGATCAGTTGTGATTTTCTGTAAATAAATGCTCTTAATGACAATATTTTTATTTGGAATTTGGGAGAAATGTTGTCACTAGTTTATAGAATTAAACAAAAACATTAATTTTACTCAAACACATACCTATAGCTAGTAAAAGCAGAGAACCTGATCATTTTGCAGTGGTCACTTCAAACTATTCTGCACATACAATTTAGTTCCCTAAAATGTTTAATTGTTTGCACCTTCTTTTGTTTCAATATTTTTTTCATCTATGTTACCAGCTTGATGTTAAATGTTGTGGGAGCTATTGTGAACACATATACTGTATTCTACCCTGCAGTGGCCTCTAATACAGGAATCTAAATATGTGGTAAAAAAAGGGTACAGCGCTTCCATCTATTTTCTATTTCTATACTAGTAATTAGCAAGGCTAATTCACAATCTTCACAAGAAGAAAAATAGATAAGGGATTTAAAATGCGAGATGTGGAATAACCCTGAAGATATTACCAGAATAGCACACATTATTGCCTACATTACAAGTAGAGTGCAATCATTACTGCAAATAGCTCAAAAGCGAACTTGCAATATTCTACTGCTAAAACCCGTATTACAAAACGATTGTGAAAAATATTATGTGACTTTACTTGCACAAACTTGTTGATGCTATACTTTTAATGAGAGCGCAATATGAAAACTCATTATCGTATTACAAGGCCATGGTTATCACTTGTACTCAACTAATAATAACATTAACGCTGGAAATATTAACCAAAGTAAAGTAAAGTCTAGGGCCTCTAGTTATGAAGCCGTCTACTTACCTGCATTCACCGGCCCAATACGCTCGACTAAGCTCGCCTACCAGTTATCAAAAAAGCTGTCAAGAAGCCGCGCACCAAGTACGGAGCGATGAGCAGCGGACTGTTGTTAACTGACAGTCATCGATGCACATCGGCTTCTTCGCAGCTTTCTTGATAGCCTGTCACTAAGCACTCACACTAAACTACACTGTTTTACCCCCTAAACCGCCGCTCCCGGAGCCCCCCGCACCTAAATAAAGTTATTACCCCCTAAACCACCGCTCCTGGACCCCGCCGCAACTAAAATAAATGTATTAACCCCTAAACCGCCGCTCCCAGACCCCGCCGCCACCTACATTATACCTATTAACCCCTATCCTGCCCCCCACTACACCGCCGCCACCTATATTCAAGTTATTAACCCCTATCCTGCGGATCCCGGACCCCGCCGCAACTAAATAAATTGTTTAACCCCTAAACCGCCACACCCATAGCCCACCGCCACCTATATTAAAGTTATTAACCCCTATCCTGCCCCCCACTACACTGCCGCCACCTACATTAAAATCATTAACCCCTAAATTGCCGCTCCCGGACCCCGCTGCAACAAAATTAAATGTTAAACCCCTAAACCGCTGCTCCCGGACCCCGCCGCCACCTATATTAAACTTATTAACCCCTATCCTGATGCCCTATACCGCCGCCACCTATATAAAACTTATTAACCCCTAAACCTAAGTCTAACACTAACACTAACACCCCCTAACTTTAATATTATTTTAATAAATCTAAATAAAAGTTACTATTATTAACTAAATTAATCCTATTTAAAAATAAATACTTACCTATAAAATAAACCCTAAGTTAGCTACAATATAACTAATAATTATATTGTAGCTATTTTAGGATTTATTTTTATTTTACAGGCAACTTTGTATTTATTTTAACTAGGTACAATAGTTATTAAATAGTTAATAACTATTTAATAACTACCTAGCTAAAATAAGTACAAAATTACCTGTAAAATAAATCCTAACCTAAGTTACAATTTAAGTTTTAATTAAACACTACACTATCATTAAATTAATTAAATAAATTAACTACAATTACCTAAAATTAAATTAAATAAACTAAACTATAGTACAAAAAAAACAAACACTAAATTACAGAAAATAAAAAAGAATTACAAGAAGTTTAAACTAATTACACCTAATCTAAGCCCCCTAATTAAATAATAAAGCCCCCCAAAATAAAAAAATGCCCTACCCTATTCTAAATTACAAAGTAACCAGCTCTTTTACCGGCCCTTAAAAGGGCTTTTTGCTGTGCATTGCCCCAAAGTAATCAGCTCTTTTACCTGTAAAAGAAAATACAACCCCCCCCAACATTAAAACCCACCACCCACATACCCCTACTCTAACTCACCCAAACCCCCCTTAAAAACACCTAACACTAACCCCCTGAAGATCGCCCTACCTTGAGTCGTCTTCACCCAACCGGGCCGAAATCTTCATCCAAGTGGCGTCTTCAATCTTCATCCATCCAGAGCAGAGCCATCTTCCAAGGAGCCGATGCGGAGCCATCCTCTTCAACCGAGGACTGAACGACGAATGAAGGTTCCTTTAAGGGACCTCATCCAAGATGGCGTCCCTCGAATTCCGATTGGCTGATAGGATTCTATCAGCCAATCGGAATTAAGGTAAGAAAAATCTGATTGGCTGATTCAATCAGCCAATCAGATTGAGCTTGCATTCTATTGGCTGTTCGCTATGGTCATACTCCCATTGATTCCTATGGGATCCGCTGCCTCCAGGGCAGCGGATTGAAATCCAGGTACGCTGGCTACCTGGTAGTAGTTTGATAACTACCAAAAGTAGTCAGATTGTGCCGAACTTACATTCGGAACATCTGTAGTGACGTAACCATCGATCTGTGTCGGACTGAGTCTGGCGGATCGTAGGTTACGTCACTATATTCTACTTTTGCCAGGCAGTAGGGCTTGATAACTATGGCGCATCAGCCTCGCCACAAATACGCTGCGGAATTCCAGCGTATTTGCGGTTGATGGCTTGATAACTAGAGGCCAAGGGATGGATGAATGTGGTGAAAGTACAATTGGCTTGGTAGAATAAATAGTTCTGTGGACATTCATTTTGGCCATATGAATGTTGATAACAATAAAAATCTAATTTGGTAATGAAATGTTATTTCTTTTTAAAGACACGATGAGTCCACGGATCATCATCCTTACTTGTGGGATATTCACCTCCTGGTCAGCAGGAGGAGGCAAAGAGCACCACAGCAAAGCTGCTATATAGCTCCTCCCTTCCCTCCCACTCCAGTCATTCTCTTTGCCTACGTTAGTGATAGGAAAGTGAGGTGTTAGTTTTAGATTCTTCAATCAAGAGTTTGTTATTTTAAAGTAGTGCCAGAGAGTGCTGCTTTGTTCTGGGGTGTAGCTGTAGTCCATATCAGTCTCTACAGTAGGGCATTGGTGGCTTTAGAGCAATGGGAACTTGTGGGAAATAATTCTCACTGCGCCTCCCATATTCTGATGCTGCCCTAACTAAGAAAACCTGAGAGATTCTAACTCAGGACTTTCTCTTCATTCTCAGGTCCATGGGAGGGATAGGACCTCTTAAACCTGGAATCTGCCTTGCTGCCAGGCAGAAAATGAGGTAAGTGCTGACTTTTTTTATGGGGGATTTGGAAAGTCTCAGAAATAAAGGAGGGCACTTCATTTATTTTCTACATAAGCCTCATTATTACTTTCTTAGTTTCCCCTTAGACATAGGGGACATTTGGGCAGTTTTGCAACAGGCACTGGGGCTTCAGGAGTCTCAAGCATAAAGAAGACTCTTTATTTATTTATACACAAGCCTCATGTTTTTCGCATAGTCTCCCTTTAGGCAAGTGTTATAGACAGTGCTGGGGCTTAATAGTAATGGAGTCTTAAGGCTGTGACAAACTGCAAGCGATGCGGGGCGAGGCGAAGCAGTTGCTTTGCTCCGCGTCGCATCGCTTCTGAAGATCAAATATTTCATCTCTGAGCGCTCAGCTACGCGATCTGATGCAGCAGAGTGCTCAGAGATGAAAAGGCAAGACACACTGAGCGCGCACAGCTGCATCTACACGCTGCGCGTCGCTCTGCTTGTAGTGTGTCACAGCCTTTAGAGATAAAGGGGACTCTTTATTTCTTTGTACATGGGACACACCTTATTGCTATCGCATACTCTCCCCTTAGACATAGGGGACATTTGGGCAAGGAGTCAGTGTAGCAGCAGGCCCTGGGATTTATCAGGCTTGCAACAGTCACTGGGACTTTTGTATTACACTTTTCCCGGCGGGTTGGTAACTTTGGTGCTGACCGGGAGATGTTTTCTTAGCCACGCCAACGATGGGCGGATAGTATTGACACGCCATTTTCACTCCGCTTCAGAAAATGCGGTGTTACAGTGGGAGTTTTACTAGCTTCAGTGAGGCCTAGTATTTGATCTCGGCACCTTTACTGAGAATACAATGGTGACCGGGAGATTACTGGGAGATTACTTGGCAGAGTTGATAGAAAAAACGGCGCCAGTGTTTTCTTTCCTCCCTCCTGTCAGTTATGAGTATAAGCTAGGAGTGGAGGATGTCGCCGTATAGTACTCTCTTCCTTTCTGTTACTTCCGGTTATCAGAAAGCCACGAGGGAATTTGTCTAATACATTGCACATCAGTCAGCGCTATTATGTGCTCAATTCTTTTGCTATAGACAGGCTGTCTGTCGTTTCGGTACAGTCTTTAAGAACAAACTGAGATGTTGATAGGGTTCTGTAATTACCTCATACATTTTCAATGTCTGACATAGGAAAATAAAGATGTTAAAGAGCCAGTGTCACTTGCTACTGAGTTAGGATCAGCACTGTTGACATACTTCGTACTTGTTTCTGCACACAGAAATAAGAAGTTACTTTTAAATTTTAAAGAGACAGTCTCATGCAGTGCCCTGTGGTCCTTTGCAATTTCCATTTGGAATTGCTGCACAATATATTGCTTCTTTAATGTCATGACAATGTTTATGAACAGCAAGGGTGAAATTCTAATTTACTTGCTTCTGCACACTGAAATAAAAGATTACTTTTACATTTTAAAGAGACAGTCACATGCAGTGCCCTACGGTTCCTTGCAATTTCCATCTGGAATTGCTGCACAAGACATTGTCTCCTTAATGTCATGACAATGTTTATTGACAGCAATGTTGACATGCTAATTTGCTTGTTTCTGCGCTCAGAAATAAGAAATTACTTTTTAAATTTAAAGAGACAGTAACGTTTTTTATGTGTTAATTTTTATTAAAAGATTTCTCTCTTTTTCTGTTAACAATGGTCAATCTATGCCACAATTTTCTCCTATAGTGTCTCACAAAATTTTTATGGCCCTCATGCAGTGCCCTGCGCTTCCTCTAACACTCCACCTGGAGTTACTCTGCATTATATGTTTTTACCACGTGGTAGTCAACATTTCTAGAGAAATTATTTTCATTCATTTAGGTGATTGTTTCAGTAGTGGCTATTACGAATGGTGTAATCTATTCTAGTGCGTCCAGTAAGTTATAAGGAATGGAAGAAACCGCATTCCCTATATTTAATATGATGTTTCCCATAGCCGACTCAGGATGGAGTAGTCTCCAGCTCAACTAACAGAACTACTATACCCTTAGAAGAGAGTTGGGAGGGATGTACACCAGGGTTTCCAAGGCAACCAGCTGTGTACTTTGCTACAGTCGCTAGTGCAGCGACATATTGTTTTGATGCGTTGTTTGATGCTACTAAGTCAGGAACTTCCCGGGATAATCTCCAGGATAGGATATAGGATTTCAGATTGTCTAATTCCTTTCTTTCCTTCAAGTTATCAAACTGGAAGCATAGATTTCAGGTTTCTCGGTTCCAGCTACTTATGGTTGGAACCTTGTTCTATGGATGTATGCTCTAACTCTAAGCGTTTAGCGGTTTCTTACAAGGGTAAGACCTTGTTGGAACCTGCCTTGGCGGAAATAATATCCTTTGAAATAAAAAAAAAAAAAAAAAGAAGGATCCAAAGAGAATGCTGTTGTATCAAAGACAGCATGACGGACATGCCCCAGATCCGGGATCGGATCTTGTAGGGGGCAGACTTTCAGTCTTCACTCAGGCTTGGGTTCGAGATGTTCAGAATCCCTGGACAATAGAAAATAATGACCCAGGGATTCAAATTAGAGTTCAAGAGTTTTCCTCCCAGAGGCAGATTTCTGATTTCAAGATTATCTGCAGATCAGACAAAAGGGGAGGCGTTCTTTCTCTGCGTAAGAGACACCTCAGACCTGGGAATGATTGTTCCAGTTCCAATACAGGTACTGAGTCTGGGTTTTTGTATAACAATCGGTTTGTGGTTCCCAAAGAAGAGGGAACCTTCAGACCATTTTTTAGATCTCAAGAGTCTAAACAGATTTTCTTAGTGTAACGTCCTTAAAGATGGCAACTATTCATTCCATTCTTAACTTGATCCAAGAGGGTCAATTTATGACAACAGTGGATTTACAGGACACGTACCTGCATGTGCCATTCACAAGTTGGACAAATGCTTCCAGTTCGTGGCACTTCTTTTCGGTCTTGTCACAGCTCTCAGTGTTTTCACGAAGGCTCTGAGAGCACTGTTGATGGTGCTTTGGTTACGGGGCATTGCAGTGCGTCCTATCTGGACGGCATTCTGGTCCAGGCGCCATCTTTACAGCTAGCAAGTTTTCACTTGGAATTGGTGTTATCCTTCCCGTGGTCTTACGGGTGGAAGGTAAATTTGGAAATAGAGTTCCTTATCCCATGACTAGGGTAACTTCCTTGGGACCATAATTGATTCCATATAAATGATGATTTTTCTGATGGAATGTCAGGAAATCAGAGATTATCGATACTTGTTTAGTCATTCAGTCCACTCCTCGGCCTTCAGTGGCTCAGTGCATGGAGGTAATCGGGCTGATTGTGACAGCAATGGACATCACCCCGTTTTGCTTGGTTCCATCTCAGATCTCTGCAGTTTAGCTTGCTTGTGCAATGGACCGGAGATTATACAGATTTGTCTCCTTGAATACTACTGGAGCAGGAGACAAGGGATTTTATTCAGTGGTGGTTGTTTCTGGATCATCTCTCCCAGGGAACGTGCTTTCGCAGACCATCTTGGGTGTTTGTATTAACAGACGCCAGCCTTCTAGGGCGAGGAGCAGTCTGGGGCTCCCTAAGGGCTCAGGGGGTTTGGACTTAGCCAGAGTTTTTAGGCAGATCTCCTGAGCAGGCAGTCCTTTCATCCATGGGAGGGGGAACTCCATCCGGAAGTGTTCTCCAGTTTTTTCCTCCATTTGCTTTTCTTCTTGGGCCATTGCTCATATCAAGCAGGAGAGGGCTTCAGTGATACTCATAGCACCGACTTCGCCTTGTGGGACTTGGTATGCAGCTCTGGTGGACATGTCATCTCTGCCACCTTGGAGACTTCTGTTGAAGAGGGACCTTCTAATCAAGGGTCCCTCCTTCACACAATTCTGGTATATTTGAAACTGACTGCTGCTTGGAGATTGAACACTTATTATCCAAGCAGGGTTTTTCTGACTCGGTCTATGTGACCATGATTCAGGCTTGAAAGCCTGTTATTAGTCAAACTTATCATAGGATATAGCGTAACTATCTCTATTGGTGTGAATCCATGGACTACTCATGGAGTAGATAGGATTCTTAGAATTTTGTCTTTTTTCCAAGGTTTATCGTCAAGTTCCCTAACGGGTAAAAACTCCGTCTTCTCTGTTTTGTTACTCAAACGTCTGGTAGACTTCCCAGATATACAATTTTTTGTCAGGCCTTGGTCAGGTTCAGGCCTGTGTTCTTAACAGTTACTCCTCCATGGAGTCTGAATTTAGTTTTCAGAGTTCTTCAAGGACTCCGTTTGAGTTTATTTTTCCTTTAGATATTGAGTTGTTATCTTTGAAAGTTTTATTTCTTGTTGGTATTTCTTCTGCTCGGAGAGTGTCAGAGCTCACAGCATTTTCAGTATGAGTCTCCCTATCTTATTTCCATCAGATAATGTAGTTTTTCGTACTAACTTAGGATTTCTTCCTTAGATTTTTTCTGTCTGGAACATTAATCAGGAGATTGTTGTTCCTTCCTTGTGTCCTAATCTTTTTTCTAAGAAGTGAAGATTTTTGCACACTTTGGACGTGGTCCGTATTTTAAAGTTTGTACCTGAAGGCGACTGGCGACTTTCGTCAGTCTTCTCCTTTGTTTCTGGTTTTCTCAGGAAAATGCAAGGGACAGGAAGCTACGGCTACTTCTCTTTCTTTTTGTCTGAAGGGTATTATACGTTTTGCATATGAGACTGCTGGATAGCAGCCTCCTGAGAGAGTTATGATGCCTTTCACGAGGGCTGTTGCTTCCTCTTGAGCATTCAATAATGTAGCTTCTGTGGAACAATTTGGTAAGGCTGCAACTTGTTCCTCTTTTCACACTTTTTCTCAGTTTTACAAATTTGATACTTTTGCCTCGGCTGAGGCTGCTTTTGGGAGAAAGATTCTTCAAGCAGTGGGGCCTTCCGTTTAGGTTCCCTGTCTTGTCCCTCCCTTATCATACGTGTACTCTATCTTTGGTATTGTATCCCACAAGGATGATTGGACTCATCGTGTCTTTAAAAAGAAAAGAAAATTTATGCTTACCTGATAAATTTGTTTCTTTTTAGACACGATGAGTCCATGGCCCGCCCTGTTCTTTTAAGACAGGTTGTTATTTTTTTTTGTAAACTTCAGACATTTCTGTACCTTGGCTTTTCCTTTCTCTTCCTAACTTCAGTCGAATGACTGGAGAGGGAGGGAAGGGAGGGGCTATATATAGCAGCTTTGCTGTGGTGCTCTTTGCCTCCTCCCGCTGACCAGGAGGTGAATATCCCACAAGTAAAGATGATGATCCGTGGACTCATCGTGTCTTAAAAGAAACAAATTTATCAGGTAAGCATAAATTTTCTTTTCCGGCTTTCATATGTTACTTTCATTTTCAAATGTTCATAATTAGATCGAATATCCACATTCTAAATTTTGAATGTAAGATTCAATTTAACAAATACTATTCAGAAGTTCAATAGTTCATGTGGTAGGGAATTTAGTAAATTGATACATAATAGATACAAAAATATATTGATTAAAATTATTCTGTTTTAAAAATTGCATAATGTGAATATTACATTTAAAGAGAGCATTAGAAATACTATTACATATATATCGATTCAAATTTTTTTTAATTTGAATATTGAATAATATTTATTTATTTATCATTTTCGATTTAGAAAAATTTGAATAGAATATAGCATTAGAAATACAATTACTTTGAACAAATGTTAGAATGCTGTGCAAACATTCAGCAAAATTACAAGTTATACGCTAAACTGGGTGCGAAAATAACGCAAAAAAAATAGCAGTATCTCACTCTCCATAGCGCTGCTATTACAAGTTACTGAAAAACTTTATTTTATTGTGCGATATAGTGCAATAAGCTCCATACCACACAAAAGCCATGGCCTGACTTGACTTTCTCTTGCACGTTTTCCTCCATAGACATCAATGGAGAGAAAGTGTTAGAAACACATGCGATCGCTGAATGGCGATCGCCATAACGCAATCCCCATTGATGTCTATGGGGAAAAGAAAGTTATTTAAAAATCTAACACCCTAACATAAACTAAATACCCCTAATCCGCCACCCCCCAACATTGCCAACACTAAATAGATTTATTAACCCCTAAACCGCTGCCCTCTGACATTGTCAACACTAAATAAACATATTAACCCCTAAACCGCCAACACTAAAATAAAGTATTAACCCCTAAACTGCCACCCCCACATCGCTGCTACTAAAATAAATTTATTAACCCCTAAACCACTGGCCCCCCATATCGATATTACTAAACTAAAACTATTATCCCCTAAACCGCTGGCCCCCACATCAATAATACTAAACTAAAACTATTAACCCCCTTAACCGCCGGCCCCCCTCATCGCAAAACACTAAATTAAACTATTAATCTCTAAACCTAAAACCCCCTAACTTTAAATTAAAATTACAATATAACTACCCTAGAACTAGAACTGTAATTTGTTTTTTATTTTCTGTAATTAAGTGCTTTGTATTTTTTGTGATTTAGCTAATTAAATTTATTTAATTGTATTTAATTTAGGTAATTTTTTTAATTGTAGTGTAGTGTTAGGTGTTATTGTAACTTAGGTTAGGTTTTATTTTACAGGTAAATTTGTATTTATTTTAGCTAGGTATTTATTAAATAGTTAATAACTATTTAGTAACTATTCTACCTAGTTAAAATAAATACAAACTTGCCTGTAAAATAAAAATAAACGCTAAGCTAGCAACAATGTAACTATTAGTTATATTGTAGCTATCTTAGGGTTTATTTTATAGGTAAGTATTTAGTTTTAAATAGGAAAAATTTAGTTAATGATAGGAATATTTATTTAGATTTATTTAAATTATATTTAAGTTAGGGGGTGTAAGGATTAGATTTAGGTTTAGGGGTTAATAAATTTAATATAGTGGGGGCGAGGTTGGGGGCAGCAGATTAGGGGTTAATAAGTGTAGATAGGTTGCGGCAACATTGGGGGCGTCAGATTAGGGGTTAATAAATATAATGTAGGTGTCGGCGATGTCGGGGGAGGCAGATTAGGGGTTAATAAGTGTAAGATTAGGTGTGTTTAGACTCGGGGTTCATGTTAGGGTGTTAGGTGTAAACATAAAATGTGTTTCCCCTTTGGAATCAATGGGGCTACGTTACTAAGTTTGACGCTGCTTTTTGGCAGGTGTTAGACTTTTTCTCAGCCGTCTCTCCCCATTGATGTCTATGGGGAAATCGTGCACGAGCACGTACGACCAGCTCACCGCTGACTTAAGCAGCGCTGGTATTGAAGTGAGATATGGAGCTAAATTTTGCTCTACGCTCACGTCTTGTCTTTTAACGCTGGGTTTCTGAAAACATGTAATACCAGCGCTGCAGGTAAGTGAGCGGTGAGGAAAAACTGCTCGTTAGCACCGCATAGCTCCTAACGCAAAACTCGTAATCTCACCGTAAATTTTTAGATGTAATTAAAGGTAAAGTGTATTGTAAAATTGGTTCCCACTTGATGTGTTTACAATGAATTATTATACCAGATACAGTTTAAAATATATGGGAAATTACTTCTTTAGGTATATTTTTGTAAATTAAATATCTGTCTCTGCTAATTGAAACGGCAACCTTATCAAATTATCTGAACTTGCAGTGGAGTTTATCTCTATATTTACACAAATTCCTCTTTATCTTTTCTCTCACTATATACACAGTGCAACCAGTACTTATAAAGAACAACAGAACAATTAATATCCCCACTGAGGGCTTGATTTCTTCTGAACGTTCTCATTTACAGAGCATTTCTATAACCAGTACTTAAAATGAAAGTAAAGTCAAAATGAAACATTCTCAATTTGGATAGAACATGCAGTTTTAAACAACTTTCCAATTTACCTCTATTATCTAATTTGCTTAGTTTTCTTGGCTTTCTTTGTTGAAAAACATAACAAAGTAGGCTCAGGAGCAGCAATGCACTACTGGGAACTAGATGCTAATTGGGGGCTACACAAATATGCATCTTGTCATTGACTCACTCAATGGGGTTAACTAGTTCCCAGTAGTACATTGCTGCTATTTCAACAAAAGATACCAAAGAATGAAGCAAATTTGATAATACAAGTAAATTGGAAATCTGTTTAAAATTCCATGCTTTAGGAACTCGTGAGTGCCAACCATAAAGCCTCAGAGCTGGTTCACTTTACTATGTTATAGAGGGAGGGAGACTCTGCACACAGGAGTGCATGTCGGAGAGGGTTGGGACAGTGTTCTCATCCTGGCTAAGATATAATCAACTTTCCCACTATACATCCCACCACAGACATAAAGAACATCTGGATAAGGCGTTCACTGCTTTCGAGCTTTTGGCCACCTCGGTTAAACCCCAGAGGCGACTAATTTCATTGATATAAACTACTACGTCTCCCACCGGATACCCAGTTACCCACATACACTATGGCCTGGCAGAGAGACCTAGGCAGGGACATGGACCCGGACGCCTGGTTAAAATCCTTTACACTAGCTAAACGCTCTTCTGCCTCGGCCTACGCCCAGGAAATACATTTGAAACTTACCTGTAGATGGTACCTAACGCCGGCAAGGTTACACAGGTGCTTCCCCTTGGCGAGCCCTCTTTGCTGGAGGGGTTGTGGGGAACAGGGAACGCTCCTTCATATCTGGTGGTCTTGCCCTGAGCTAAAATAATTTTGGCTTGGGGTAACAACCCTCATCTCAAACAAGCTACATATCCACATACCACACACTCCTGAGGCAGTTCTTCTCTTTCACTTGCCGAAAATAAAAGAGTCACATGTACAGGCCCTTCTCTTAATCATGCTCACTGGTGCCCAGAAACTCAGCCCTAGTAAATGGAAGATGGGGGTTATTCCCACTGTAGAGGAGTGGGTTGCCTCCGTTGAGGAGTTACTGATCCTGGAAAGATTTCATTATTACAAAACCAAACGCATTGACACACATGAACTGATGTTGGCATTGTGGAGAGACACCCCCATCTAATGTCCTTCATCCCCCCCCCCCTTCTTTCTTTTTTTTTTTTCTCTTTCTTGACTTCTTCTCTGTTCTTCTACTTCTCGCTTTTCTCTTCTTTTTTGGTGACACGTGATACCATTTATATTACTGTGAGGTATAATATTTTGTTAAAAAAGTTTAAAATAATACAAGCCAATATAAAGAGAAGGCAGACTTTTTTTTATACACTGCACTTGCAAAAAGGTTTACCGGAGATTTGCTAAACTTGTTCGCTAGGCGGACATCCACTCTATGCTGAATGTATGGTAATATCATGTAAGAGTTGGTGATTTGTACTGATTCTGTGCAAACTGTAACCGGTGTATTGAGAGATTAATCTGTAATGCCTATTTTATATCTGTTTCAACAAAGTTTGTTTACAAACAACAACAAAAAAATGCCATGCTTTATCTGAATCATTAAGTTTAATTTTTACTTTACTATCCCTTTAAGTATTAAAATGTACAGTATAGGTGGGGTTACAGTAGGCAAAAATAGCTATTTCAAATAGTAAAACAAATGTAAAAAATGTAATACACTCCAGCAGGTGAAATGGATCATTAGGAGCACATTAAAGGGATATTAAACAGTCTGTTTCATTGTTGTAATAAAAAAGCACTAAGCAGTGGGTTATACTTAATAGAAAGCATTGCAATATGTATTATTTATAATTTTACAAGGATTACCTGTTTTTTATTTTTTAGCTACATTTGTGCAGGGTCATCTACTTCGTAATGTAAAAAAATGTGATATAAAAATTGGAATGACACAAATACACCACAAAAATATCTGAGCCCCAGGACTGTAGGTGTTCCAACAGGATTATGCTCAAAGGAAAAGAATAAATACAGACATAACGGAATTCTGTATCAACTCCTCACAAGCTTCTAAGGCAAGTTACTCACACTAGTGAAAGCTTTAATTAGCACTAAGTATAGCGCTTTATAAGTAATACTCCAGGTCACTGAGATTAAAAGAAGGCTTGAATAAAAGTCACTTGCGGTAAAGAAACACCAGTAGCAACAATGTATTTCCTCAAACACCCAGTCTATTAACACCACTTTGCTGTATCAAACAACTAATGGCTCCGTTTATCAAGCTGCGATAGCAGTTTCGGAGCCCCAGCATTTCAGTCTCCCTCAGAGCAAGCCTGAAACGCTAGCTAAGTAGCAGAAGTCTTAAGACCGCTGCTATGTAACCTCTCCACGACACTTTAGGTGGCGCATAGCAATCATCTCGATCAGGCATGATTGACAGACTTCTGTTGCGCTCGATTAGCCGCACACAAGCAGGGGGCGCCATTGCACAATCAGTGAAGCTCTGCCCGGCAATTGTTAAATTGAGCGCAATGTATCTCACCCCTCTTCGTGACCCGCCTCTTCCAGGTAAATAAAACTATCTTTACGAGACATTCTAGGGTAAAAATAAAATATTCTTTTTTGTTAGATTATTTTTTTTTAAACAAATTTAGTTTTATTTTACTATGTCTACTTCAAAATTTGACTTATAGGACACTCATTCTATTCCAGATGAGGATCTGGCCACTGATTGGAGCATACACATGCATGCCTTCTTCTCATATACTCACCACCTGTATCTTCATCTGGAGAGACAAAGGAGAACACATAAACATAGGGTTTAAAATAAAAAATGTGTTGAAAAATAAAATGCTCTAACCAAATAGAGAATCTTATTCTTTTGCTAGAATATCCCTTTAATAAAGAAAACAAAAACTATTTATACTCATATGTAAACAAAACTCAAACATATGAGACATGTGGCAAGCAGGAAGATGTGGATAGTATCTATCTATCTATCTCTCTATCTCTCTATCTCTCTCTCTCTCTCTCTCTCTATATATATATATATATCTATATATATATATATATATATATATATATAAATATATATTATTTTTACATTTCAAAAAACGAATACCTTTTACAAAACAGAAATAAGGGTGACATTCAAGAACATTAAAGGGACATTAAACCCAAAAAACTTTATTTCATGATTCAGATAGAATATACATTTTTAAACAACTTTCCAATTTACTTCTGTTTTCAATTTTGCTTTATTCTCTTGGCATCTTTTATTGAAGAAGCAGCAATTAGTTCCCTGGAGCTAGCTGAACACTTTTGTAAGCCAATAAAAATGTGCATATAAGTTCAGCCACCAATCAGCAGCTAGCTTCAAGCTCCTGAGCCTATCTAGATATGCTTTTCAGGAAAGGATACCAGGATAATAAAGCAAATTAGATAATAGAAGTAAATTGGAAAGTTGTTTAAAATTGATTGTAGATTATGCTTGTTCTTTGCCAAATGTTTAAACGGTGTCTTGTATGGTGTTAATAAAATGTTGGAAGTTATCACGCTGAATAAAAAAGAAATTTAAAAAAAAAAAAATTGTATGCTGTATCTGAATAATGAAAGAAAAAAAATTGGGTTTTATGTCCCTTTAATTCTTTGTAGTATACAGAAAAGGATATATTTATCCCACTAATCCAACTCCAGTTTTTTTTAGTTATGAGTCCTCTTTTTTTCATTATGTTTTTAATGCCCTTTGACCAGTTGAAGTAAATGCCACTTCAGCTTGTACCTTCGCTGATTATCAGGTATGTGCTCATCCTAAGTGCTTCAAATTCCAAAACAACTTCTTACATATGAGCCACTCTTGAATAGTTTGCACGGTCATGTAATTCACAGCTACAGCTAATGAGATGTCTTTATAATTCTTTTCCTTTTTCTATAATCTTTTACAAAACTAAGCTGCATGTTTTAATGGCATATTTTCTAGATATGATTTATTTCACATGTTTAAATAATGAAATCTGTAACATATTAAGATTGTAGTATTGTTGTTTTATGCTAAGAATGCAACGCTTAGCATAACAAATTTAATAGGCTTGTGTTTAAAGAGAAATCTCCTATCAAAACAAATTTAATTTTACTCCGTGACTTAGCCATGGAAAATATCATCATCAGTATTTGATTAACAGAAATGAATGTAATGTTTCAGTTTTTTGTAAAAATTCATATTTAACAAGTACTGAATGCCCTGTTCAGGGATTGATATGTGATAATTAGATAGCCATTACATAATCACTTTACTTATTAATTCATTATGGGGAAAAAAAAATTAACTCAAGATGGTCGTGATAACAAATTACCCGATGACGATGAGAATCTTGGAATACATTTTAGAAAGTGAATATCAGACATAAAAATCTTTGAAAATGCCTGTTCTTAACTTTTTTTAAGCAATTATATACTAATCCATTAAATCATGGTTAATTATTGCCCTGAGCCTCTGATTGAAATACTTTTTACTTGATGTTCACTTGAATAGATTGTAATCTCTATAGTGCAGATATTTATTCCTCTTAAATATTCTTCTTGCTTTTAATTTCATAACTAATAATAATTCCATTCTTTAAAGAAAACTATAGATCTGATTATAATTTCAATTTTAATGTAAAAAGTTTACTAGCTGATCAAAGACGGACGCATCAAAGTATTCGGGGATCTTAAAATATATTTCTGAGGGAACGGGGACAAGGAAATCCTGGGCCACAAAGAAGAAGAGAGAAGGCGATGCAAATGAAGAAGAGTCAGAACAAAAAGTAGAAAGATAAACACAACTAGGGATGTAATAACAATAAAAAGACACATTTTCTTTAGACGAATTAAAGCTAAAAGTACCCAAGGAAAATTAAAAGTGAATTATTTGATGACTGATTCATTGTCCTTCACTATATAAATTCATTAGAGCAGACCTTGTTTTTTCTATTTAGGGCTAGATTACAAGTAGAGCGCAATTTAGCACTCCCAAGTGTAAACTAGGCTAGGCAGATTTTTTTTGCGCTCATTGGGTTGCGGTCGTATTACAAATAGAAATTAAATAGTTTGTGCATGAGCAAACACCCGATGCACACTAAAACAATATTGCAGCCGTGTTAACGTATTCTTTCATAGGCTTCAATGGAGTGCGAAAACTGCAACAAAAAAACTAACACCCATACTAACCCAATTGCGTTTCAAGTGTGCTCTACCCAACATTATTAAGAATATTTCACATTCCAATCTTCTTCACATAGAAGAATAAGTTCTATTTTTTTATTTTTATATATATATATATATATATTTATATATATATATATATATATATATATATATATACAAAACACGGAAGGGAACTGCACTCTCATACCGGACCGGGTACACATCCCATGACCCTGCAACATGCTCAGCCCTGGGTGCCACTGGCACTCACAGGAAGCTGTGCTGTCCCCAGAGCCACAAGCAGTTAACCCCAGACAGGTCTGGGTGCAAGAACCATAGGGAAAATTACAAAACAAATTAATACAACACACAGAGAAAACCCAGCACTCACTTACAAGCTCTCAGCTAAGATTTAAAAGCAAAAATGGAAAGGTTAGTCACCGCATCTGGCCAAATGGGACAAGCTCAGGTACCACGTCAAGGTCCTCTCCAATACCTGAGACCCTAAAACAGCCACACAATGCAAGCTTTCAAATCCAAACAAACTGAAAACAAGGGAAGGGTGCACAGGAATATGTAACCACCCTAGACTGTTGTAAGTGAGTGCTGGGTTTTCTCTGTGTGTTGTATTAATTTGTTTTGTAATTTTCCCTATGGTTCTTGCACCCAGACCTGTCTGGGGTTAACTGCTTGTGGCTCTGGGGACAGCACAGCTTCCTGTGAGTGCCAGTGGCACCCAGGGCTGAGCATGTTGCAGGGTCATGGGATGTGTACCCGTTCCGGTATGAGAGTGCAGTTCCCTTCCGTGTTTTGTATATGTCTAGGGTGGTTACATATTCCTGTGCACCCTTCCCTTGTTTTCAGTTTGTTTGGATTTGAAAGCTTGCATTGTGTGGCTGTTTTAGGGTCTCAGGTATTGGAGAGGACCTTGACATGGTACCTGAGCTTGTCCCATTTGGCCAGATGCGGTGACTAACCTTTCCATTTTTGCTTTTAAATCTTAGCTGAGAGCTTGTAAGTGAGTGCTGGGTTTTCTCTGTGTGTTATATATATATATAAAAATCATAGAACATTTTCTATCATGTGAAAAACATTGAAATGTAAAATATTTACACTACATGCACAAACACATTATTAAAAATGAATAATGAATAAAAAAGATTTTTTTCATGTTTTCAGGTATCTGGCTACAAAGTGCTCCAATGTACATTTCACATTCCAATGTTCTTCACTTAGAGGATAATGTCATTTTTATTGTAAATACATATTTCTATATAAATCTGAATATATCTACAGTATATCTTTATATATTCTATTTCTATAGATATATAGGTATAGATATGTATTTTACATCAACAGCATCAGATATATATAGAAATATATATTTAATAATAAAAAGTTTATTATTTTCTATATGAAGAACATAGGAATGTAAAATATGCGTCACGCACATTGGGGTTCCCAATTAGGACTAATGCGGTTGGGTCAATGCGCATAATTGAAATATTAAATATAAAAAAATAAAAAAATGATTACAAATTATTGTACATACTATTATATATATATATATATATATATATATATATATATATATACACATATATATATTCTGCAGATTATTTATAATTGTACAGTATGTATATTATTTTTAATAATTATTATTAATTTTTAAAAAGTATTTTATATTTAATATTTCAATAGCATGCATTGATGATAGCAATTCTTCATATGCACTAACCCGACCTAGTTAGTCCTAAATTGCGAACCCCGAAGCGTGTTATACATATTTTATATTCCTATGTTCTTCACATAGAAAATAATGTACTTTTTATTATTAAATATATATTTCTATATATATCTAATAATGTTCATAGAAAATACATATCTATATCTATATATCTATAGGAATAGATATATATGTATAGGTATATATAGATACCTGTATATAGAAATAAGTATTTACAATAAAAATTATATTATCCTATAAGTGAAGAACATTGAAATGTTAAATATCTACAGTAAATATACAGTAAAACACATGAATACTTAAATACATATATACACGCATATAAACATATATATATTTTTTACATACATATACATATACATATTTAGAGATGTGTATTATGTATCTCTATGTTAAAACCATTTGCAACTGAGACCTCATATCTTGAGTCCTTAAAAATGATTTTTAAAAAATGCATTAAAAAGTTATATCAGGGTTATCAGTGTAACTAAACTTTTAAATGTATTTTTAAAGTGTTTTGTGCAATTTTTTGTCTCGCGTAACAGTTAACAAGAGCTCTGAAGTGCCGCTAACCCAACGTGCATTAAATTGAATTGCGCTCAAGCAAACGCTTTAATAAACGTTCTATTTCTGTCTCGCAGAAAGAGCGGCAATGTACCCCTTATCGATCGTGTGTTACAGTTAGTGCGCCACTCGTATTCTAGCCCTAAATGGGTTACAAAGAGAATTTTACAGTTATCAGCATCCTGTACACAGCCATTAAATTCATATTTTATCTGTTTATAAATATAATTATTAAAATGTTTTATAAAAGATTTCAAAGGCAATTGTTCAGTGGCCAGTATACTGTGTATACCATCTTAAAGAGAGATTAAGCTCACAATTTAATCTCTTAGAAAATGTAATCTCTTAGAAAATGTTGAATTAAGGAAGACATAGAAATATACACAGGCCCTGATGATCGAAAGAGCTATGAGGCTGCAAAATATTCCAAGGGATCCGCCACTATGTTGAGCGAGCCAGTGGAAATATTTCAAGTTACTGACATAGCGGCATCGCTAAGAGGCGTTTACTATACATGCCATTGGTCGGCGATGCTGGCTATAGACAACACCCAGCATCGCCGACCATATTGCAGATGTAAAGGATCCCTGGAATAGAACTGCCGTGTGCCTAACCACTAATCCTAATACCCCTAAGTCAAAGTACTCCACGATCACAAACTAACACTACAGTAATAAACATTTAAACTACAGCATACCCACTACAAGTATCTATCCTATTAACCCCTAAATCACCACTTACCCACCAAAAGTATCTATCTGTCCTATTACCCCTATGCCGCCACTAGCCCACCTCAAGTATCTATCTATTAACCCCTATGCCGCCACATACCCACCTCAAGTATCTATCCAATTAACCCCAAAACCAGTACTAGCCCACTGCATGTATCTATCCTATTAACCCATAAGTGGCCACATACCCACCACAAGTATCTATCTATTAACCCCTATACCGCCACATACCCACCCAAGTATCTATCTATTAATCCCTATGCTGCCACATACCAACCACAAGTAACTAACTATTAACCCCTATGCCGCTATTTATCCACTACAAGTAACAAACTATTAACCCCTATGCTGCCACTTACCCACCACAAATAACTAAGTATTAACCCCTATGCTGCCACATATTAACCACTATGCCATAACATACCCACCGCAAGTTACTATTAACCCCTATACCGCCACATACAACAAACGTAAACTAACCTAACCCCCCTCTACACTAAACCCCTAAGTTACAATAAAAGCTAAGTTAAAAAATAAAAAAAATACAGCTAAACCACCACAACCCCAAACACAATTTATGCCTACTCTACCTAACCCCCGCTCTAAACTAACCCTCCCCTCTAAACTAACCCCCTAAAATACAAAAAATAAATAATGCTGAAAAAGCTAACTTACAAAAAATAATAGACTACAGTATCTAAAATAAAAAAACAGCATTATACCTAACCATAAACTACGTGCTTCATAAAATAAAAAAAACCCACCCAAAACAAAAAAAACCCTAAACCCTTATACTAAAATAAATTACAATAGCCCTTAAAATTGCCTTTTGTAGGGTATTTCTCTAAAGTGATCAGCTCTTTTGCAAATAAATACAATTACAAACCCCCAAAATAACAAAATCTAACTAAAAAAACCTTGCCTAGAAAATAAAAAACCTTTTCTTACAAATAAAAAAAACACCTCACAAAAAGCCCCAACTAAACCCAAAAAGGTGCTCAACATTTGGAAATCCAGCCTCTCTCTTAATCTGAATTTGGGCAAGGTTTTGACGGCCCTCAGGTCGGCCACCGGCATTTAAGCACATCTCTGTGACACCTATGTGAAGTTGGCACCCCATGTTTGTAAAAACTGAATTAAAATATACCATTCGTTTGTGCTGCGTTTGTGCTGATTTGTGCCGCAAAAACCAACGTTTGTGCCGGTTTGGTTTAGGAGATATTGCACATTATTTTTTATGAAACCCCGCCCACTTTGCACCCCATGTTATTCAATTTTAAAAACAAATATACCATTCGTTTGTGCTGCGTTTGTGCTGATTTGTGCCGAAAAAACTAACGTTTGTGCCTGTTTGGTTTAGGAGATATTGCGCATTATTTTTTTATGAAACCCCGCCCACTTTGCACCCCATGTTATGCAATTTTAAAAACAAATATACCATTTGTTTGTGCTGCGTTTGTGCTGATTTGTGCTGCAAAAACAAACGTTTGTGCTGTTTTGGTTTCGGAGATATAGAGCATTATTTTTTATGAAACCCCGCCCACTTTGCACCCCATGTTATTCAATTTTAAAAACAAATATACCATTCATTTGTGCTGCGTTTGTGCTGATTTGTGCCGCAAAAACTAACGTTTGTGCCGGTTTGGTTTAGGAGATATTGCGCATTATTTTTTATGAAACCCCGCCCACTTTGCACCCCATGTTATGCAATTTTAAAAACAAATATACCATTTGCTTGTTCTGCGTTTGTGCTGATTTGTGCCACAAAAACAAATGTTTGTTCCGGTTTGGTTTCGGAGATATAGCGCATTATATTTGCTGAAACTCCGCCCACTTTGCACCCCATGTTATGCAATTTTAAAAACAAATATACCATTCGTTTGTGCTGCGTTTGTGCTGATTTGTGCCGCACAAATGAACGTTTGTTCCGGTTTGGTTTCAGATATATAGCGCATTATATTTGCTGAAACTCCGCCCACTTTGCACCCCATGTTATGCAATTTTAAAAACAAATATACCATTTGTTTGTGCTGCGTTTGTGCTGATTTGTGCCACAAAAACTAACGTTTGTGCCGGTTTGGTTTAGGAGATTTTGCGCATTATTTTTTATGAAACCCCGCCCACTTTGCACCCCATGTTATGCAATTTTAAAAATAAATATACAATTTGTTTGTGCTGCGTTTGTGCTGATTTGTGCCGCAAAAATTAATGTTTGTGCCGGTTTGGTTTCGGAGATATAGCGCATTATATTTGCTGAAACTCCGCCCACTTTGCACCCCATGTTATGCAATTTTAAAAACAAATATACCATTTGTTTGTGCTGCGTTTGTGCTGATTTGTGCCGCAAAAATGAACGTTTGTTCCGGTTTGATTTCGGAGATATTGTGCATTATGTGTACATGTACTCTTTGATTCAAAAGTATTATAACAACAAAAATGTTTGTAAGTACAAATAGAATTATAAAACTTTGGGGTATACAAAAGAACAGATGTGACTTCCACACCAGAAAAATATATTTAAGAACATATGGGGGAGATTACATCCCTGGCAACTGGAAAAAAAACCTGTTTCAGTTTTCTATGCAGCGCAGCAGTGTAGCTGCTCAGAGCAACAGTCTAGTTACGCTGCATAGAAAACTAGTGAGACAATTTTATCCCCATCGCCAGGGATGTAATGCCCCCCTAAATGTTTTTTTTTTTTTTTTTTAAAAAGCGACTAAAAAAGAATTGACTTATGTAAGAAAACTTGCTTGAATGCTTTTAAGCGCTTGTTAAATCTAAGCAAGTTAATATTGGGCTGTCTGTGGTTAACATGACATTACAGGCGATTAATATGGCAATAAAGAGGTTAAATTGGCTAAAGGAGATTTATTAGACCTAATGGGGTTGAAGAGGGCTTTACTGCAATTTAATTGAAAATTTCCTTTTTCAATTAAGTAGTGGGTTTCTACTTATTCACTTTGCAGTTAAATTACTTAAAGGGACACTAAACCCAAATTTTTCATTTGTGATTCAGATAGAGCATGAAATTGTAAGCAACTTTACTCCTATTATCACATTTTATTCATTCTCTTGGAATCTTTATTTGAAATGCAAGAATGTAAGTTTAGATGTTGGCCCATTTTTGGTAAACAACCTGTCCTTGCTGATTGGTGGATAAATTCATACACCAATAAAAAAAGTGCTATCCAGAGTTCTGAACCCCAAAAAGCTTAAAAAAATAGCAAGAGAATGAAGAAAAATTAATAATAGGAGTAAATTAGAAAGTTGCTTAAAATGGCATGCGCTATCTGAATCACGAAAGACAAAAATTGGGTTCAGTGTCCCTTTTAGCTATGATTTGGGCTTCTTCTTCAATCTATTACTCTTCAATAACCCAATGTATGCCGTATAAACCGGTATGTTACCATGTTAATCCTTTAATGCCCAGGGCTGGATTTACATTTCGGGCGCCCATAGGCACAGATTGACCTATACAGAGTGCATCCCCCTTGTTTTCTGTTACCGGCGTCTTCCGTGGTGCCAATGAAACGCCTGCCTGTGCTGGACAGACTTTTTAATGGGCAGCCTACACCGAGGTCCCTCTCTGCCCCCACGGAAGCTGCCGGTCATGGAAATGAAGGAGGTGCGCTCTTAATAGTGTTCTATATAGAGCGCACCCTCCTTGTTGTTGCCGGTGTTCTGTTGAATTAATTGACAGAACACCAGCAATTAGGCATGGCTCCCCTCTATGGAGGGTGCCTGTAGGCACATGCCTACTCTGCCTCATTACAAATCTGGCCTTGTAAATGCCACATTAACCTCTCTGGTGCAATATTAACCCTCTTACATTTTACTTTCTGGTGCAGTGTTAAAGGGACAGTATACACCAATTTTCCTATAACTGCATGTAATAGACACTATTAAAAAGAATAATAAGCACAGATACTGATATAAAAATCCGGTATAAAACCATTTAAAAACTTACTTAGAAGCTTCCAGTTTAGCTCTGTTTAAAAGGTTACTGGAGCACCCATTGCAAGTGGGAATTATCAGAAACTCCCCCTCCCCCTTCCTTTGCATATGAAAAGACCCTTTACACAAACAGAAGCAAGGTGTAGTAGGTATACTTCGGTATTCTCCTAAAACCTTGGGGCTTGGTTAGGAGTCTAAAAATCAGAGCAATGTTATTTAAGAACAAGCAAAAACTATCAGTTTTTAAAAAAAAAAAAAAAAAAAAAACTTTATGGGCTATATAAATAGATCATCTACAAAACATTTATGCAAAGAAAAAATGTGTATAATGTCCCTTTAATCACTGGTGTTCTATATTTCCCTTAACACAACACAACACAAACGTTCGTTTTTGCAGCACAAATCAGCACAAACACAGCACAAACAATCAGTATATTTGTTTTTAAAATTGAATAACATCGGGTGCAAAGTGGGCAGGGTTTCATAAAAAATAATGCGCTATATCTCCGAAACCAACATGGGGTGCAAAGTGCGCGTGATTCATTAAAAATAGTGTGCTATATCTCCGAAACCAAAATAGCACAAACGTTCGTTTTTGTGGCACAAATCAGCACAAACACAGCACAAACCAATGGTATATTTGTTTTTAAAATTGCATAACATGGGGTGAAAAGTGGGTGGAGTTTCAGCAAATATAATGCGCTATATCTCTGAAACCAAACCGGCACAAACGTTCGTTTTTACGGCACAAACCAGCACAAATGCAGCACAAACAAATGGTATATTTGTTTTTAAAATTGCATAACATGGGGTGCAAAGTGGGCAGAGTTTGAGAAAATATAATGCGCTATATCTCCGAAAACAAACCGGCACAAACGTTAGTTTTTGCGGCACAAACCAGCACAAATGCAGCACAAACAAATGGTATATTTGTTTTTAAAATTGCATAACATGGGGTGCAAAGTGGGCGAGGTTTCATAAAAAATAATGCGCAATATCTCCTAAACCAAACCGGCACAAACGTTAGTTTTTGCGGCACAAATCAACACAAACACAGCACAAACGAATGGTATATTTGTTTTTAAAATTGAATAACATGGGGTGCAAAGTGGGCGGAGTTTCAGCAAATATAATGAGCTATATCTCCGAAACCAAACCGGCACAAACGTTCATTTTTGCGGCACAAACCAGCACACACGCAGCACAAACAAATGGTATATTTGTTTTTAAAATTGCATAACATGGGGTGCAAAGTGGGCGGGGTTTCATAAAAAAATAATGTGCAATATCTCCTAAACCAAACCGGCACAAACGTTGGTTTTTGCGGCACAAATCAGCACAAACGCAGCACAAACGAATGGTATATTTTAATTCAGTTTTTACAAACATGGGGTGCCAACTTAACATAGGTCTCGGTGACACATTATTTAAACATTGATTATTATTTTAGAGACATAGCTTTATAGTTATAATGGGGAGGTTAATTATTTATAGTATAGTTTGTTATAGTGAGTTATTTTTTGACTGTAGACAGTATGTGGAAGTTAACTGGGGTGTTCCAGGGGTGTGTAGGTTAGATAAAAAAATCTTTAAAAAAAATATTGCTAGGAACATGCTACAAGCCCCCCAACATTACTGACGTGGAGGAAACTCATCTGCTATGGGAACTAGGAAAGACTGCTAATAATAACTGTGTTTTAATAATGGAAGATTTTAACTACACCAAAATAAAATCTGCCAATGAAACTAGCAATACAGCTTAGGGTTATAAATATTAATGTTCACACATATAACTTCATGTCACAATTAATTGAGGTGCCAAATAGGAAAAAAGTTATATTTTATTTATTGCTATAAGCAATACAGAAATAATATCAAACATAAAATTTAAAGAACATTTGGGTAACAGTGATCATAACATTTTTAAATCATCCATAAGCAGTGTTACAAGGGTTCACTTCAATCAAGAGTTTTAATTTTAAAATGTATTTATTTAAGGAAATCATTAAATAGCATAAATTGGGAAAAATTATTCTTAAATAAAAATAAAGAGGATAAATGGATAACATTTAAAACTTTGTTAAACAAATATACACATCAACACATACCACATAGATTTAGAAGTAAAATAAATAAATCGAAGCCAATGTGGATAAATTAAAATTTGTTAAGAGAAATTAGTAAAGAAATGCAGTGCATTTAAAATAGTCAAAGGAAATAGTACAGACTCAAACATTCTAAATATATAAGGAATGTAAGAAAGCATGAAAAAGCAATTACATTAACCAAAATTGAAAATGAAAGATTAATGGGTAAGGATTCTAAGTCAAACCCTAAAAGTGTATAAATATAAAAAAAAAATCTAAGAAGGAAAATATAGGTACATTAAAATGTGAGAAGGGTAACATGAATATCAGTGATAGTATACATAAGAGAGGAACCAATTGGAGATACATTGAAACAAACTAAAACATACAAGTCCCTACTAATAACTCTCGCCTAGATTACAAGTTTTGTCGGTAAGGCTGTGCAGTGTTAATGAGCAGTTTATGCTCACCGCTCACCTACAGACAGAGCTGGTATTATGGGTTTTTAGAAACCCGGCGCTGCTTACGTTAGCGATGAGCAGGTAAAACGTGCTCGTGCACGATTTCCCCATAGGAATCAATGGGGGAGAGCCGGCTGAAAAAAAACCCTAACACCTGCAAAAAAGCAGCATAACGCAGCCCCATTGATTCCTATGGGGAAATACTTTTAATGTCTACACCTAACACCCTAACATGAACCCAGAGTCTAAATACCCCTAATCTTACACTTATTAACCCCTAATCTGCTGCCCCTGACATCGCCGACACCTACATTATATTATTAACCCCTAATCTGCCACCCCCAATGTCGCTGCAACCTACCTACACTTATTAACCCCTAATCTGCCGCCCCCAAAGTCGCCGCCACTATAATAAACATATTAACCCCAAACTTAAGTCTAACCCTAACCCTAACACCCCCTAACTTAAAAATAATTTAAATAAATCTAAATAAAATTACTACAATTAACTAAATTATTCCTATTTAAAACTGAATACTTACCTATAAAATAAACCATAAGATAGCTACAATATAACTAATAGTTATATTGTAGCTAGCTTAGGGTTTATTTTTATTTTACAGGCAACTTTGTATTTATTTTAACTAGGTAGAATAGTTATTAAATAGTTATTAACTATTTAATAGCTACCTAGTTAAAATAAATTCAAATTTACCTGTAAAATAAAACCTAACCTAAGTTACAATTACACCTAACACTACACTATAATTAAATAAATTACCTAAACTAAATACAATTAATTACAATTAAATACAATTATCTAAAGTACGAAAAAAACACACTAAATTACAGAAAATAATAAAATAATTACAAGTTTTTTAAACTAATTACACCTAATCTAATCCCCCTAATAAAATAAAAAGGCCCCCCAAAATAATAAAAAGCCCTACCCTACACTAAATTATAAATAGCCCTTAAAAGGGCCTTTTGCGAGGCATTGCCCCAAAGTAATCAGCTCTATTACCTGTAAAAAAAAGTACAATACCCCCCAACATTAAAACCCACCACCCACACTCCCAACCCTACTCTAAAACCCACCCAATCCCCCCTTAATAAAACCTAACACTAACCCCTTGAAGATCACCCTACCTTGAGAAGTCTTCACCCAGCCGGCGGAAGTCCTCAACGAAGCCGAGCGAAGTGGTCCTCCAGATGGGCAGAAGTCTTCATCGAAGCCGGCCAGAAGAGGTCCTCCAGACGGGAAGAAGTCTTCATCCAGGTGGTATCTTCAATCTTCATCCATCCGGCGCGGAGTGGGTCCATCTTCAAGGCATCCTCTTCCAACGAAGTCCAACTGAAGAATGAAGGTTCCTTTAAATGACGTCATCCAAGATGGCGTCCCTTGAATTCTGATTGGCTGATAGAATTCTATCAGCCAATCGGAATTAAGGTAGAAAAAATCCTATTGACTGATGCAATCAGCCAATAGGATTGAAGTTGAATCCTATTGGCTGATCGAATCAGCCAATAGGATTGAGCTGGCATTCTATTGGCTGATTTGATCAGCCAATAGAATGCGAGCTCAATCCTATTGGCTGATTGCATCAGCCAATAGGATTTTTTCTACCTTAATTCTGATTGGCTGATAGAATTCTATCAGCCAATCGGAATTCAAGGGACACCATCTTAGATGATGTCATTTGAAGGAACCTTCATTCTTCAGTTGGACTTCGTTGGAAGAGGATGCTCCACGTCGGATGTCTTGAAGATGGACCCGCTCCACGCCGGATGGATGAAGATAGAAGATACCATCTGGATGAAGACTTCTATCCGTCTGGAGGACCTCTTCTGGGCTTTGTGGAGGACTTCGGCCCAGCTGGTTGAAGACTTCTCAAGGTAGGGTGATCTTCAAGGGGTTAGTGTTAGGTTTTATTAAGGGGGGATTGGGTGAGTTTTAGAGTAGGGTTGGGTGTGTGCTTGGTGGGTTTTAATGTTGGGAGGCTTTGTACTTTTGTTTTACAGGTAAAAGAGCTGATTACTTTGGGGCAATGCCTCGCAAAAGGCCCTTTTAAGGGCTATTTGTAATTTAGTATAGTGTAGGGCTTTTTTTATTTTGGGTCTTTTAATTTTATTAGGGGGATTAGATTAGGTGTAATTAGTTTAAAAAACTGAATTATTTTATTGTTAAACGTAATTATTTTATTATTTTCTGTAATTTAGTGTTTATTTTTTTTCATACTTTAGATAATTATTTTAAATTGCATTTAACCCTTTGAGTGCTAATGACGGCTCTGAGCCGTCACAAAGTTTCTCACTCTGGTGCTAATGACAGCTCAGAGCCATCATGAGCACTCTCCCACCTTGAGGGAGATCTGGGGGCTCCTTACTGCTGCTACCCCGGCGATCGTGCCTGTAGAGTGTCAGGCATCGCCGGGGCTTCACGTGATGCGTGGTGACGTCACGCGCAATTACGTGATGACGTCACCGCGCAACTTTATTTATGCTTAACAATGTTAAGTATAGGAGGAGGGGGCACGCTGCTTAGAAGCCTGTATTTCAGGCATCTAAGCAGCTACAGACCCACAAGACCTACTGTTTGAAAGGTAATCGCCTAACCTTTCCAACAGTGTAAGTCTTGGGGTCTGTAAAAAAAAATAAAAAAGTAAAACAAAAAATTTCAAAAATAAAAAATCAAAAGAAAATATTAGCACCCAGGTGGGAAATGGCTTAGCAGCCAAAGGGTTAATTGTATTTAGTTTAGGTAATTAATTTAATTATAGTGTAGTGTTAGGTGTAATTGTAACTTAGGTTAGGATTTATTTTACAGGTAAATTTGAATTTATGTTAACTAGGTAGCTATTAAATCGTTAATAACTATTTAATAACTATTGTACCTAGTTAAAATAAATACAAAGTTGCCTGTAAAATAAAAATAAACCCTAAGATAGCTACAATGTAACTATTAGTTATATTGTAGCTATCTTAGGGTTTATTTTATAGGTAAGTATTTAGTTTTAAATAGGAATTATTTAGTGAATTGTAGTAATTTTATTTAGATTTATTTAAATTATATTTAAGTTAGAGGGTGTTAGGGTAAGGGTTAGACTTAGGTTTAGGGGTTAATACATTTAATATAGTTGCGGCGACGTTGTATGCGGCAGATTAGGGGTTAATATATGTAGGTAGGTGTCGGCGATGTTAGGTACGGCAGATTAGAGGTTAATAAAATTTAACTAGTGTTTGCGATGCGGGAGGGCGGCGGTTTATGGGTTAATATATTTTTTTATAGTGGCGGCGATGTCCGGATTGGCAGATTAGGGGTTAAAAAATATTTTTTTATTGTTTGCGGTGGGGGGGGGGCTCGGTTTAGGGGTTAATAAGTAGTTTATGGGTGTTAGTGTACTTTTTAGCACTTTAGTTAAGAGTTTTATGCTACGGCGTTAGCCCATAAAACTCTTAACTACTGACTTTTAAATGTGGTACCAGTCTTGACAGGAGAGGCTGTACCGCTCACTTTTTGGAAGACTTGTAATACCGGCGTTATGCAAGTCCCATTGAAAAAAAATAGGATACGCAATTGACGTAAGTGGATTTTTGGTATTTTCGAGTCTGGCCAAAAAAGTGAGCGGTACACCTGTACCTGCAAGACTCGTAATACCAGCATTAAGAAAAAAGCAGCGTTGGGACCTCTCAACGCTGCTTTTTAAGGCTAACGCAAGACTCGTAATCTAGGTGTATGTTATCACTAGAGGATATCAGGAAAAAAATTAAATAATAATATTAAGGTAAATAAAACCCCGGATCCAGTTGGAATACACCCAAGGGTTTTAATGGAATTTAGCAATTTTATAGCCAAACTTCTACTCTTAATTTTTCAAGACTCATTATCCTCAGGAATTGTACCCCAGGATTGACATAAAGCTGATATGGTGCAACTTTTTTTAAAAGGGAAGCAGGTTTGATCCATGTAGCTATAGACTAGCTAGTCTGACATCAGTAGTGGGCAAGATACTTGAAGGGATTATAAGGGATTATATTGATTAGTAGATTCATGTAAACAAGATTATAAATTCAAATTATCATGGTTATATGAGAAATAGATCATGCCAAACTAATCTAATTAGATACTATGATGAAGTAAATAAAAATATAGGTAAAGGGGAATCAGTTGGTGTGATTTACAAAGGCCTTTGATACAGAGCTACATAAGAGATTATGGTAAATAATTAAGGCACTGGGATTAGCTAAACAATATTATTTAAGGCAAAATAACTGGATAAAAGACAGGGAGCTATGAGTAGTAGTAAATGGATCATACTCAGATTGAACTAAGGTAATCAGTAGAGTCCCCCAGGGATCAGTACTGGGCCCTGATCTTTTTAATATTTTTATTGATAACTTGGAACAAGGATTAAATAGCAACATCTCTATTTTTGCAGATGATATAAAGTTGTGTAAGGTCATTAGGTCAGTGCAGGATTGAACTGCTTTCCAAGGGGATTTACAAAATAGGAAAAATGGGCTGGTAAATGGAAAAGGAGATTCAATACTGGAATTTAAAAATAAGCAGGCAACTTATTATTTAAATTGGACTAGACTACTTATAGATAAAAGTGTGTGCACAATGCAGGGCAGCGGCTTTTAAGGCTAATAAAAAGCTACGGACTAGATTACAAGTAGAGTGCTAAATTATAATGCGCTCGCAAACGCCAACCGATAATTAACCAGACATTACAAGTGGCTGGTTATTGCTACCATGAGTTTGTGGTAGCAATTAGCGCTCCGAAAATTAACCAGAGATTAGATCTCTGGTTAATTTTCTAAAAGTGCCCCAAATGCCCTCAAAATAGAGGGCATTATAGTTTTTTTATTAAAAAATAACTGCACTAGGCAGTTTTAGGGTTTTAAAGTTGGTGTTAGTGGAGTGTTAGAAAAACAACGGCACAGAAAAGTGCCTTTACATTGCAGTCTATGGGAATTGTGTGTTCCCATAGATTGCAATGTAAATATATATGTATATGCTTACACATATAAACAATATAAGCATATTCATTTAAAATGAATATGCTTATAAAACATGCTTATGAATATGCTTTAAAACATTATCATATTGGTATTACAAAGTGGAGTGCTAATATCGCTTGCACGCAAGTGATATTTAACACTCCACTTGTAATAAAACCCATAGACCGCAATGTAAATATATATGTATATGCAACACATATAAACACATAAATATATATGTATATAAGCAAATGCTTATATATTTAAAAATGCTACCCATCGCTGCGCTACTTACCCCCTTCACTTCGTAAGGTTCTGATGCCGTCTCTGACGGCATCAGAACGAGGCTCCCATAGGAGCCTATTAAAGCGCGCTCTCATGAGCTAAATGCTTCCTAGTAATGCGAACGCAAACTTGAGGTTTACTTATAAAGTGGAGTGCAAATATCCACTCCACTTGTAACCAAGCCCTACATGTATTAAAAGAGGCATTGATGTAAGGAAGGAAGGATTAATTCTGTCACTATATAAATCCCTGGTAAGACCTCACCTTGAGTATGGAGTCCAGTACTGGGGACTAATCTCAAAAAAAGACATTGCAGAATTAGAAAATTTTTAGAGAAGGGCCACAAAACTAATAAGGGTAATGAAGAATTTAAACTATGAGTAGAGGTTAGCCAAACTGGGTCTGTTTTCTCTAGAAAAAAAGGTGCTTGAGAGGTGATATGATTACTTTATATAAATATGTGGCCCATATACATAGATCGTGAAAGATCTGTTTGTTCCAAGGATTTTGATTGTTACAAGAGCTTACAATTTAAAGTTGGAGTAAAGGAGATTTAGGATTCATATTAAAATTATTTAGCACTTTCACTCAAATATAAATATATTGCTAGAAGTAATAATTTTGCGCCCATTGGGATGCGTGCGTATTACTAATTGTAAGTGAAATGTTTGTGCACGAGTGAAAACCGATCTGTGCTAACTTCCGGAATGGGGCCGTATACCCCTGTTTCCGTGCGAGCCTTCAGGCTCGCCAGAAAAAGGAGTTGAGAAGAAGCGGTCTTAAGGCCGCTGCTCCTTAACTCGTACGCCTCCTCTGAGGTGGCGGACATCAATCTGCCCGATCTCATATGATCGGGTTGATTGACACCCCCTGCTAGCGTCCGATTGGCTGTGAATCTGCAGGGGGCGGCATTGCACAAGCAGTTCACCAGAATAAGTTCAATGATAAATGCCGACAGAATATTTATTGATGTCTGGTGGACATGATTCGCTACAGCGGATCATGTTTGCCAAACACTTGATAAATCGGCCCCATAGACTTCAACGGAGAGTGCAGAAGAGAAAACCTAACACCTAAAGCTTGCATGCTAACTCAATAGGAGTTACGAATGTTTAACATTACAATGTTCTTCACTTACAGAACATTCAGCTAGATTACAAGTTTGTGCGTTCGTCTTTTAATGCTGAAAATATGGTAATTTCAGCGTTAAAACAGCAATGCAGCCATTACAAGTCTTGTCGGTATAGGTGTACCGCAAGCCTTTTAGCCTGTAACGCAACGTCAGTACCGCAATCGTAAAAATTACATTTTTGCACGGGATTCCCATAGTGCTAGTATTACGAGTTTTGCATTCTGGCTAAACAACCTAAAATGACAAGATTCGTAATGCCATATCTTAAGTCAGTAGTTATGAGTTTTACGCTACAAAGCTGTAACATAAAGCTCATAACTAATGTGTTAAAAAGTGCACTAAACACCCATAAACTACCTATTAACACCTAAACCCGCATCGCAAACACTAAATTAAATTTATTAACCCCTAATCTGCCACTTCCGATATCGCCGCCACTAATACAATTTATTAACCCCTACTCTGCCTATCCCCGACATCGTCACCACTATACTAAAGTTATTAACCCCTAAACCGCTGCACTCCTGCTTTGCAAACACTATTTAAATATTATTAACCCCTAATCTGCCCACATCGCCCCAACTATACTAAAGTTATTAAGCTCTACACCGCCATCACTATAATAAACCTATTGACCCCTAAACCGAAATTAGGAATAATTTTATTATTTTTGATAATTTGTTTGTTATTTTGTGTAATGTATTTTTTTAGGAGGTGTTTGTTTTTCTTTTGTAGGAAAAGAGCTATTATCTTTAGGGCAATGCCCTACAAAAGGCCCTTTTAAGGGCCCCCCAAAAGGCCCTTTTCAGGGCCCTTGGTAGTTTGAGGGGTGAAGGTTTGTATACTGTTAGGGGGTGTTTGGGTTTTCTTGTAGCAAAAGAGCTGTTTAACTTAGGACAATGCTCTACAAAAGGCCATTTTAAGGCCTCCAAAAGGCCCTTTTAAGGGCCCTTGGTAGTTTATTTTAGTTTTATTTTGGGGTGTTTTTTTTTTTTTTTTAAAGTGTATTAGAATAGGAATAATTTTTATTTTTTTGGGTAACTTTGTTTTTTTTGTTTTTTTTGTAATGGTAGGTTTTTTTTATTTTTTGTAATTTAAGGTTTTAGTTTAAGGTAGCTTAGGTTTTTATTTGACAGGTAATTTTGTATTTATTTTAACTAGGTAGTTATTAAATAGTTAATAACTATTTACTAACTAGTCTACCTAGTTAAAATAAATACAAACTTACCTGTGAAATAAAACCTAAGGTAGCTACAATATAACTAATAGTTATACTGTAGCTAGCTTAGGTTTTATTTTTATTTCACAGGGAATTTTGTATTTATTTTAACTAGGTAGTTATTAAATAGTTAATAACTATTTACTAACTAGTCTACCTAGTTAAAATAAATACAATCTTACCTGTGAAATAAAAATAAAACCTAAGCTAGCTACAGTGAAACTATTAGTTATATTGTAGCTACCTTAGGTTTTATTTCACAGGTAAGTATGTATTTAGTTTTAAATAGGTATTATTTAGTTAATAATAGTTAATAATAGTTAATAATAGTTAATAATAAAAGTTTAATTTAGCTCTATTTTAATTATGTTAAAGTTAGGGGGGTTAGGGTTACGTTAGGGTTAGGGGTTAATAGTTTAATTTAGGTTGTTACGATGTGGGGGGCTGGCGGCTTAGGGGTAAATATGTTTATTTAGTTAATAATTGTAAGTTTAATTTAGCTCTATTTTAAATATGTTAACGTTAGGGGGTGTTATGGTTACATTAGGGTTAGGATTACATTAGAGTTAGGGGTTAATAGTTTAATTTAGGTTGTTATGATGTGGAGGGCTGGCGGTTTAGGGGTTAATAGGTTTATTTAGTGGTAGTGATGTGGAAGGCCAGAGGTTTAGGGGTTAATAGCTTTATTTAGTTGCGGCAATCTCGGGGAGCAGCGGAATAGGGGTTAATAGATTTATTATAGTGTGGGCGATGTTGGGGTGCGGTGGAATAGGGGTTAATAACTTTAGTATAGTGGTGGCAATATTGGGAACGGCAGATTATGGGTTAATACCTTTATTTAGGTGGCAGCAATATCGGGAGCGGCAGATTAGGTGTTAATAACTGTGGGCAGGCGTCGGGGGCAACAGATTAGGGGTGTTTAGACGTGGGGTTTATGTTAGGGTGTTAGGTTTAAACGGTATTTTTATTTTCCCCATAGACATCAATGGGGCTGCATTACGGAGCTTTTCTTTCTGTGATCGCCGAATTTTTTCTGACCCGCTCTCCTAATTGATATGTATGGGGAAAGCATGCAGGTCAAAACAGTGTTTGTTTTTGGTGCGGTATGGAGCTTAAAAACCCCATATCGCCCGCACAAGCTGGGCTTTTTAAAACTAGTAAAGGCAGCGCTATAGGGGATTAAATAACTCCACTTTTGTTGTGTTCGTTAATTTCCCTTTATCGCTCAAAACTCGTAATCTAGCTGAATGTTATTTGTATGGTTAATTCATATTTTTGTATATCTGTATCGATCTATACCTGTATATCTATTTCAATAGATATATAGGTATATATATGTATTTTACATTAACATTTATATATATATATATATATATATTTATATTTATTTATTCAGGGACTCAATTAATACATGATTACAAAACAGATACCATAATGAGCATAATGTAAACATTGCAGATAGTGATACAATGAATGATATATGATAAGTTAAAAATGTCCCCAAATGTTTTTGGTCAATAAGTTTAAAGGGACAGTAAACCAGAAATGTTCTTTCATTATTCTGGTAGTGAATACAATTGTAAACAACATTCCAATTTATTCTATTAACTAATTTGCATAATTATTTAGGTATCCTTTGTTGAAGAAATAGCAATGCGCATGGGTGAGCCAATCACACGCGGTATCTATGTGCAGCCACCAATCAGCAGCTACTGAGGCTATCTAGATATGCTTTTAAGCAAAGGATATCAAGAGAATAAAGCAAATTAGATAATATAAGTAAATTAGAAAACTGTTTAAAATGGCATACTCTTTCTAAATCATGAAATATAAAATAAGGGTTTCATGTCCCTTTAACCCCTTATTTTCATCATATATTATAATTTACTATAAAAAATATAAAATATGATGAAAAAAATTGAAAAAAACTAATTTTTCTAAATTTGACCCCCAAAATCTGTTACACATCTACAACCACCAAAAAACCACCTATGCTAAATAGTTTCTAAATTTTGTCTTGATTTTAGAAATACCCAATGTTTACATGTTCTTTGCTTTTTTTTGCAAGTTATAAAGCAATAAGTACAAGAAGCACTTTGCTATTTCCAAACCATTTTTTCCCCAAAATTAGCGCTAGTTACAACACTGATATCTGTCAGGAATCCCTGAATATCCCTTCACGTGTATATATATATATATTTTTTTTAGTAGACAATCCCCCTTAGCCCCCAACCTCCCTGACCCCCCAAACAGTTATTTAACCCTCCCCCCTCTACCTAGTTGCTGCCATATTTTGTTAATAAATAAATAAAACCCTAATTTCTGTAGTGTAGCTGCCCCCCCCATCAATACCCTCTCCCCCTCCCAGATCCCTTGTCCAACATTGATTCCCCCCTCCCACTCCATCCTTCTCATACCATTTACTATAATTGAATGGAAATGGGGCATGCCCCCCGTAAGCATTCTGGGCAAACAGGATACAGAAGATAACCACTGATGGCCATTCACCCACCTCCCTGTTATGGCTCCCACCCACCAACTATCGGCACCATCGGTGGGTAAAAGGGTATCCCTGCAATACCCTGAAAGCATCTGGAAGCAATCACGATCGCTTCCAGCGCTTCAAACCCCAGAGGACGTGTCAGGCACGTCCTTGGTCATTAACTGTATTTTTTTGTAGGACGTGCCTGACACATCCTTGGTCATTAAGGGGTTAAACAATCAATTAAAAATATTAACTAAGAAATTCACATAATTATTAAGTTACATCTGTTCTGTACTATTTTCTTTTGTTACAACAAAATATAATGTCAAATAAATATCATTTCAATTACAGTTTAATTTGGTTTCCATTAATTCAAACCATTTTAAAAAAGATAACAAGAACAGTTTCTACATTTAATCTGTTTTAATTATAACAACACGTATTAATTTTTTTCTTATTTTATGCATTGCTATAATGAGTTACTTAGAATAATAATGAAAGAGAGAGAGAAAAAAAATGTGCTGGGGACGCATATCCTACTTTCTGAAAGAGTTTCATAATTTCCTTTTGTATGTCTGAAGTTTGGGCATAATGATTCCCAACCATTTTGTAAAAAAGATTTTGAATTGTCTTTTGTATGCGTTTGTTTTCATGATGCGTTCTTATGGCCAACCATCAATATACTTTGTTTTTTTTTTTGTTTTTGTTTTTTTTTCCAACAAGCTTTATTTCAGATCCAAAGAAAGGTATACAGAGTTTACATGAGCCGTAACAACAAACCGGCTTGCAACGAGACAAATAAAAGACAATTACAGAATAAACTGAGGAACTCTTAATCATAGTCCCTTACGTTCAAGTCAGCAAAGCCTTGATGCAGTACACCATTAAAGTTTGATGAGTTCAAAAGTCTGCTAGTGTTTTTTCATTTAAACAAAATAACAGTAAATTATGGTGATTAGTCAAAAGAAAAATCAAAGAAGAAAGAGAAAAGAGAGGAGTAGAGAAACAAAAAGAGTAAGAGAAAAAAAAAAAAAAAAAAAAAAGGAAAAGAAACTTCAAACGTTGCTGCGCAGCGAGAGGCTCATACCAGATAAGATTAGGTCAATTATTGAACAACAGTTTTTGCAGGAAAATCAATCCAGGAAGGCTTTTGCCCATTATGCAGAACAAATATAACTATCACTATCACTGTCAAGGACTTTATTGCACCTTGGCTTGTGATCAAATATATTAATGTGTACCTCCTCATCAACTAGCAGGTCGTCTCATAAATTATAATATGTCCCTCTCCCAATAGCGATCCCCGTTCCCATAGCTCTTACGTCACAGGCCTGAGTGTTATAGTGGATAGGTTCCAAAAAGTCCCCCCCCCACCGTCCGTGTGGGCATACGTAACTTTTGAGCTTACGTCAGGGTAGGTACTGTTACTGGGTCAGAGGGTTGGGGTAGTGGCTCAACTTCTGAGTGGGTATAGGTCTCCCAGTAAAACAGCATAGAGCAGTAGAAATCTAGTCTGTTGGTTTTGTGATAGTGGAATTTTTCTAGGCTTAATAGATGCGTGACATTGCGCCTCCACTCGGGCATAGAGGGTATGACGCATTGTTTCCATAATCTGGGGATTAATTGCTTAGCGCTGCTAAGCATGATGTATAGCAGAATGGTTTTGTATCTACATTTGATCCTGGGTGGTTTATTAAATAACATCGTCCATGGGAATAGATTGTGTGAGAACTTTTTGAATCTCCCCATGAACGGCCTTCCAGAATGGTTGGAGCAGAGGGCAGTCCCACCAAATATGACTAAGAGTACCGGGATATTTACAGCCTCTCCAGCAAAGGGGGTCAGCTTGTGGATAAATCTTAGCTAGCCTGCTGGGGTATAAGTACCACCTCCCTAATAGTTTCATATTGGTTTCTGTGATGCTCATTGATGAGGGTGCCTTACCCATTTGTTGGAATATAACCTCCCAAGTTTTTGGCGGGACAGACTGACCCAACTCTGCTTCCCAGGCTTTGGTGTAGGACGGTAGACTCTTAGAGTGATTTGCGAGTAAAATTTTATACGTTGCAGAGAGTATGCCCCTTGACATTTGTGGGGACCAGCAGAGTGCCTCAAAAGGAGTTAAACTGCGGACAAGGTTAGACTTGTTTTTATGGCTTGAGAGGAAGTGGGAGAGTTGGAGGTACTCCAGCTATCTAGCAAAGAAGGGTATACCCCTATCTGCTATCGCAGCTTTAGACAACATGGTTCCACTCTCTATAATCTGACAGCAAGGAAGGCCAGTTGAAATCATGTAAGATTCCCCTATCCAGCTGTGTTTCAATGGTGGGAAATCATCATTATGAAGTAGGGGAGTCAGTGGGGAGGGGATTGAAGAAATCCCCCTCTGATGATTAGTTAGGCTATCCCATGTAGAGAGCGTGTCTGACACTAGGGTAGGGGAGAGTGGTGATCTATTTCTATGGTGCCTGGAGATCCAGCAGAGCGCCCCCAAGCTTTTAATACCCTCTAAATCATGTTCAAGTTTCACCCATTCCTTATCTTTTATATTTTTACACCAGTCTACTATTCTAGTCAATTGCGCTGCTTGGTGATAGTATAGGAGGTTGGGTACTCCCAGGCCCCCTCTGTCTCTATTTCTATAAAGTATGGACTAAGACATTCTGGGATGTTTGTGTGAAATCATTCACAAGTGCCTGTGCGGCTCTTATATATTGGAGGGGTAGTTGTATGGGAACAGTTTGAAATAGGTAAAGAAAGCGGGGTAGAATGCTCATTTTAAAAGCCTGAATCCTGCCCAGCCATGAGAGACTTTTACTCCGCCATGCCAGCAGGTCCGATCTAATGGTTTTAAGTAAGCTCTGGAAAGTCATTTGGAGAAGGGAATCCTTAGAAACCGAGATCTGTATCCCTAGGTATTTTATAGAGTCTTGTTTGTGAAGCAATCTGGTGAGCCGTTTGCCCGGTGATCCCTACTCCCAGGAATTCCGATTTGGAAATGTTAATTTTAAAATTTGATACATTGCTATATTGTTTAATGACCGGCATTAGTGCAGTAAGAGATTGTATAGGGGAGGTAATTGAGAACAGCACATCATCAGCATAAAGGGTAGTTTTGTATTGTGTGTCTGCAATTTGGATGCCATATATTTTATCATCCTCTCGGACCCTGGCTGCTAGCACCTCCATTGCGAGGATAAAAAGTAGGGGGGAGAGGGGACAACCCTGCCTCGTGCCATTTATTATGGGAAGAGGGTGTGACAAGGTATCATTCAGTTTGATGCGGGCCTTCGGGGTGTTATAGAGAGCAAATATCTTCCCTATCAGGACCTCCCCCATACCAAACCTTTCCAGGGTGGACTTCAAGAATAGCCAGTCCAGCCTGTCAAAGGCCTTCTCGGCATCTATTGCTAAATAGATAGAGGATATGCTGTGAGTTTGTGAATATTCTACCAGGTTTAGAACCTTGAGCGTATTGTCCCGTGCCTCTCTATTAGGCACAAAACCAACTTTGTTGAGATGTATCAGTAGCGGTAGGAACTTATTGATTCTGATGGCTATCAATTTTGCATAAAGTTTTACATCAACGTTTAATAGTGATATAGGACGGAAATTGGATGGGGTGTCAGAAGGCTTGCCAGGCTTGGGGATAACAGCGATATGGGCTTCTAGCATGGTGGGGAGGAAGGGATGGTCATTATCTGTGGCGTTGAATAAGGTGCATAAATGAGGGAGGAGAATTGGTGCAAATTTCTTATAGTATGTGACGGTAAAACCATCCGGGCCTGGGATTTTGCCCATAGGGAGCTGTTTAAGTGCAGCCAATAATACCATTGTTGAGAAAGGAGCTTCTAGTTCCTCCACCTGGGTGGTGGTGAGTTGGGGGAGAGGCGTATTTAGTAAATATGCTTTTATGGCGCTTACTCTATCGCTGGGTGAGATAGGCCTTGGTAAATTATATAATTCAGAATAGTACGTCCGAAATTGAGTGAGAATCTCAGGCGTAGTGTTCACTTTTTGTTGTGTAGGGGTACGAACCTCGTGTATGAAGGATTTTAACTTTTTCAGTTTGAGGGAGCGGGCCAAAAGTTTGCCAGCTCGGTTGCTCTCAAAGTGAAATTTCTGCTTAGTTTTTAAGGCTAAGACATTTGCCTCCTGCAACAGTTGGTCGTGTACTGTCTTTCTTGCCTTTTCTAGGTCTGCGAGAATTTGTGGGGAAGTGGGGGCACATTTGTGTTCATATTCTAGTTTAGATAACAGTTCAGTAGAGGTTTTATATAATGAACGCGCTTTCTGTCTAATCTGGGCTTTGTATTTTATGAATTCTCCACTAATAAAACATTTGTGAGCTTCCCACACAATCCGGGGGTCTGTCTCGGGTAAGGAGTTGAGCTGGAAGTACTCGGGGAGAAGTTTTTCTATCTTATCTTTAAAGTCGGGAAAATTTAGTAAGCTGTCGTCCAGCCTCCAAAAGAAGGTGGATTTAGGGACTGAGGGCCACTGAAGCTGTGTGAGGACTGCAGAGTTGTCTGACCAAACGGTGTGAGAGAGCCGGGAAGAGAGGACATAGGCTAGGCCATTCTGGTTTGTTATGTGATAGTCGATTCTGCTATAGGAGCGATGGGGAGCCGAGAAGAAGGTATAATCCCTCTTTCCCGGGGTTTTAAATCTCCAAACATCAAACAGTGTCTGCTCTAGCATTATCCACCATAGGTGCTTGGTAGTATGCTTTGAGATTGAAGGTCGGGGGTTTGTGGTGTCAAGGTTCGGTTGCAAAGGAATATTGAAGTCGCCCCCTATGTAAAGGGCACCGATCCCATGATCTAATACTTGAGTAAGGCATTTTTTTAAGAAAGGGAGCTGTCTAGTATTTGGAGAGTACATACTGACCAAAGTTACAGGGGAGCCATACAATAAGCCTGTGACACACAAAAATCTGCCTTCGGAGTCTGTGTACGTTTGTATGGGGGTGAAGGGTAAATGTTTGCTCAAAAGGATACTGACGCCGTTACGTTTATGATCATAAGAGCTATGAAAACATTGTGTGTAGTATCCCCCAAAGTAGCCTGGTTCTTTGCTCTTTAAAAACTGAGTCTCCTGTAAAAAAATTATATCGCCTCCCCTCCTACGGAGGTCTCGCATAGCTAGAGAGTGTTTTTGGGCTGAGTTAAGACCCCTGGCATTCTGACTAAGCAATGTTATGGTTCTGTTATTGTTTGTGGTCATTGGGAGGTGTTGGTGGTAAAAGTATAGAAATATCTAGATATATGTCAACCCCTAGCTTTCCGGTGGCCTGAATCTGAAAAAAGAGGACAGAACAATCCTGCATACCCGTGCCTCCACTGCGCAGCATGAACATTAAAACCTTTTGCAAATAGCATAAATTACATATAAGTACAAAGTATCTTAACAATGAAGAAATCATATGACAAAAAAACCTTGTATGAGGGGAAAGAAATTAATCCGCAACCACATCATAACATATTAATTTGAAATCTGACTATTGCCCAACCGCCGATTCGACTGACCTCCATTGTGGGGGGTGTCCACCACTGCAGGCCCCCACCCCGGAAGCCCGAGGAAGTGCGCTATAAGTTTTATATGGTAACAAATCACTTTTTGCATATAAAAGAACAAACAGCAAATAACATGTAAGAAGAGAGCAAGAGAAGAAAAGATCAGACATAACTGCTGAACAAAACATATGTAAACTTGGCCATACTTTACCACTTCACCCGGCCATATATCCAACTTGAAAATCATTACAGTCTTTCTGGATCTCTAATAGAGAATAAAAGGGAAAAGTCCCACTTGTAGGAGAATCCTCCCACAAAGGACCTCAGTTTGGAGAGGTAGCATGTGCCGTTGACTGAGTGTTATTGGCTTTAGAGGGCACTCGGTGCCAGTTTTCCTGCTCAGGCCTAGCCGGGTTTTCTCTTCCTGGGGGGTTCCACAGAGTCCTCCGTTGAGAACCCATCTTGCGCTTTGCAGATTAATTTCCTGTTACCATGCAGGACATAGAGGTGGAATGGGAACCCCCATCTATAAAGGATCTTCTTCTGACGAAGGAGTGTGGTCAAGCAAGACAAATCCCTTCTCCTCTGTAAAGTCCTCTGCGACAGATCTTGATAGAATTGGAGGACTATCCCCGGAAACTTCACGGGCTGTTTTTATCGGGAGAGGTTCAAAAGCTCCTCTTTCTCACGAAACTCCTTAAACTACATGATAATGTCTCTGGGGGGCGCCGTGTCTGGGGGCTTTGGTCGGAGGGCTCTATGGGCTCTGACCCATGGTATATCCGTGGTAGGTGAGGTATTCCTGAGGTGGGCGAACAGAGCGGGGAGATAGAGTGGGAAGTCTTTAGGTAGCACCGCTTCTGGCACACCTTAGATTCTTCCGACGACTGCGATTTTCCAGATCTTCGATCTTATCTTCAAGGTCAGCAATAATCTCTGTATGGTGGTTCGCGGTATCCTGGGTCTCGTTGATTTCTACCTGTAGTTGGTCTGTAAATTCTTCTAGTGCCTCCACCCTGCCGCCCACCGAGTGAAGGTCTTGCTTTATCTCGGCGATTTCCTCACGAATGCAGGAGCGAATGATGTCTGCAATATCCTGCTTAGATGCCAGTGTAGATAGAATTGTGTTGGGTACAGGAGTACTTTCCTCTGTGTCATCTGTTGATCTCTGTGGGGTATGCAACTTTTTCTGTGGTGAGACACCAATTTCTTTAGGCGCCGTAGTTTTTGAGACTGAGGGGGAGAAGAAATTATCTACCAAGTTGTCTTTTGGACCTGACAACGTAGATATCTTGTTAAGTTTTGCTGCACGTTTGGGATTCATGGCGAGCAACAGTTCTGTAGATAACGATATGATAAACCTCTCTTCTCTGGGCTACCTCCGTTGCACCTATAGAGCAAGTGACAGTCCCTTTAAGTGTGACCCTGTTCCAGGAAGTCTCACCAGAAAATGAGTTTCATATATTGCCACAGGGGTTATCTTTCAAAGATGAATTCTCTCTCCTCCTGCTGCTGCAGAGTGATCCCTTATACCTGTGCTCTCTCACCTCTCTCCACCTCTCAGCCTCTTTTCTTTCCCTCCTTTCTTTCCTTTACCCTCCTTTATTGTAGAAGCCTGTATTTATCTATTTTCTACTTTTTCCTCCTCCCTTCTTTTCTATGAGGGTTGCCTTATAATATAGTTGAGGGTGTCTCAGTGTTGCCGGAAGGTTGCAACAGAGGGCATGTGTGTTTAACCCTAATAGCAGTGTCAGGGTGTTATGTGGATTACAGGGCACTGTGCTGTGGCGTAACGTGACAGAGGAGCCGACACCAACCACACCAGCAGTCCCAATACTTTGCCCTGGTACAGACACTGAGGGAGGATAAGGCTCAGAGTCGGACAAGATGCGGCAGGGAGAGGAGTCTAATGCCGGTCTCAGTACCAGCTAATGCTGTGTCGCTATAGGGGAGGATTGCGTGCGGTAACTGCGGAGTGCTTACAGTTCTGGGTTAGGTTATGGCCGCTTCCGGTCCCTGGGGTCCTCTGTTGAGGCGCGCGCCTAGTGTGAAGCTCTGGCGCATATAATGGATCTAGCCCCCTCCGCGAGTCACAATCATCAGCCGTGAGTATTATTTGCGATGAATGGGTCATGGAAAGTTCCTATTACTCACCCGGCTGGTCTGACTTAGCTGTTATGAGCAGCAGTATGCCTCGTAAGGGGTTTTAGAAAAGCAGTGTGTCTGAGAAGGTCGTGCAGGACCGGTCAGCCTGTTGTTTGCCTCCGTGCGGTATCAAAAGATGGTAGAAGGTTAACTCTGCAGTGACACAATGATTTAGCGTGATTCCTGTCTTCCTCAAGTGAGATAAAATTGCGACGGTCAGGCAGATTTTGAAGATTTAGTGGTGCAGATTAACGGAGCTGTGGAGTTATGCAGCCATCTTAGCTGCTGCCAAGCTCCGCCCCCCCAATATACTTTGTTTAATGTCTTGGGCAGACACCTCTGGGAGTAACTTCTGCCATTTATTAGTAAATGTTTCTATCTGTATCTTCCCTAGCGTACTCATGATCATTCTATACCAAAATGATCATATAGAGTGAAAGCCTGCCTGGAAGATTTGGATACCATCTTAGCCCTAACTCTAGGCTGGAAGATTGATTTTGTATAAGGTAATTGAGGAATTGTCTAAACTGTAAATATCCATAGAAATGTTGCTTTCGAAAATTGAATTCTATTTGGATCTGTGTAAATATTTCAATCACCCCTGTCTCTTCATCCACCATCCTGGCTAGATATTCTAGTCCCCTTCTTTTTCATACATGGAATTTACTAAAATTCAAACCGGGATGAAATCTGGCGGCTAGATTACGAGTTTTGCAGTAAGAGCGGTGCGGTACTAACTTGCACTTTATTGTCACCGGTCACTTTCTTACAGCGTTGGTATTACAGGTTTTCATAAACCCGGCGTTATTAGGCAAGAAGTGAGCGTAGAGCAAAATTGGGCTCCATACCGCACTCCAATACCAGCGCTGCTGAAAGCTACGGTGAGCTGGTTTTACGTGCTCATGCACGGTTTCCCCATAGACATCAATGGGGAGAGCTGGCTGAAAAAAAGTCTAACACCTGCAAAAAAGCAGTGTAAAGCTCCGTAACGCAGCCCCATTGACTCCTATGGGGAAACAAAATTTATGTTTACACCTAACACCCTAACATGAACCCTGAGTCTAAACACCCCTAATCTTACACTTATTAACCCCTAATCTGCTGCCCCCAATATCGCCGACACCTACATTATACTTATTAACCCCTAATCTGCTGCTCCCCACATCGCCGCCACTATAATTAACATATTAACCCCTAAACCGCCGCACTCCCGCCTCCCACACACTAGTTAAATATTATTAACCCCTAATCTGCCGCCCCAACATCGCCGCCACCTACCTACATTTATTAACCCCTAATCTGCCGCCCCCAATGTCGCCACCACTATAATAAACATATTAACCCCTAAACCTACGCCTAACCCTAACCCTAACACCCCCTAACTTTAATATAATTAAAATAAATCTAAATAAAACCTACTATTAATAACTAAATAATTCCTATTTAAAACTAAATACTTACCTATAAAATAAACCCTAAGCTAGCTACAGTATAACTAATAGTTACATTGTATCTAGCTTAGGGTTAATTTTTATTTCACAGGCAAGTTTGTATTTATTTTAACTAGGTAGACAAGTTAATAAATAGTTATTAACTATTTAATAACTACCTAGCTAAAATAAATACAAATTTACCTGTAAAATAAAACCTAACCTGAGTTATACTAACACCTAACCTTACACTACAATTACATAAATTAAATGAATTAAATACAATTACCTAAATTACAAAAAAACCACTAAATTGCACAAAATAAAAAAAAAGAAATGATCAGATATTTAAACTAATTACACCTAATCTAATAGCCCTTTCAAAATAAAAAACCCCCCCCAAAAAAATAAAAAACCCCTAGCCTAAACTAAACTACCAATAGCCCTTTAAAGGGCCTTTGTGGGGCATAGCCCCAAAGAAATCAGCTCTTTTACCTGTAAAAAAAAATACAAACATACCCCAACAGTAAAACCCACCACCCACACAACCAACCCCCCAAATAAAATCCTAACTAAAAAAACCTAAGCTCCCCATTGCCCTGAAAAGGGCATTTGGATGGGCATTGCCCTTAAAGGGCAATTAGCTCTTTTTCAGCCCAAAAGCCCTAATATAAAAATAAAACCCACCCAAAAACCCTTAAAAAACCTAACACTATCCCCGAAGATCCACTTACAGTTTTGAAGACCGGACATTCATCCTCAACGAAGCCGGGAGAAGTCTACATCCAAGCGGCAAGAAGTCCTCAACGAAGCCGGGAGAAGTCTTCATCCAAGCCGGCAGAAGTGGTCCTCCAGACAGGCAGAAGTCTTCATCCAGACGGCATATTCTATCTTCATCCAACCGAAGTGGAGCGGCTTCATCTTCAAGACATCCGGCACGGAGCATTCTCTTCTTCTGATGACAATGCCGTCTGGATGAAGACTTCTGCCCGTCTGGAGGACCACTTCTGCCGGCTTGGATGAAGACTTCTCCTGGCTTCGTTGAGGAGGATGTCCGGTCTTCAAAAATGTAAGTGGATGTTTGGGGGTTAGTGTTAGTTTAGGCTAGAGGTTTTTTTATTTTGTGGGGAGATTTTTTATTTTGATAGGGCTATAAGATTAGGTGTAATTAGATTAAATATCTGATAATTTCTTTTTTTCTTTTGTGTAATTTAGTGGTTTTTTTTGTAATTTAGTTAATTGTATTTAATTAATTTAATTTATTTAATTGTAGTGTAATGTTAGGTGTTAGTGTAAGACAGGTTAGGTTTTATTTTACAGGTAAATTTGTATTTATTTTAACTAGGCAGTTAGTAAATAGTTAATAACTATTTAGTAACTATTCTACCTAGTTAAAATAAATGCAAACTTGCCTGTAAAATAAAAATAAACCCTAAGTAAGCTACAATGTAACTATTAGTTATATTGTAGCATGCTTAGGGTTTATTTTATAGGTAAGTATTTAGTTTTAAATAGGAATTATTTAGGTAATGATAGTAGGTTTTATTTAGATTTATTTTAATTATATTAAAGTTAGGGGGTTGTTAGGGTTAGACTTAGGTTTAGGGGTTAATAAATTTAGTATAGTAGCGGCGACGTTGGGGGCAGCAGATTAGGGGTTAATTATATTTAACTAGTGTTTGCGATGCTAGAGTGCGGCAGTTTAGGGGTTAATATGTTTATTATAGTGGTGGCGATGTCCGGATCGGCAGATTAGGGGTTAATTATTTTATTTTATTGTTTGCGATGCGGGAGGGCCTCGATTTAGGGGTTAATAGATAGTTTATGGGTTTTAGTGTGCTTTTTAGCACTTTAGTTATGAGTTTAATGCTACAGCTTTGTAGCGTAAAACTCATAATTACTGACTTTAGATTGCGTTACGAATCTTGCGGGATAGGCTGTACCGCTCACTTTTTGGTCTCCCAGAAAATGCTTGTAATACCAGCGCTATGGAAGTCCCATTGAAAAAAGACTTTATGCAAATTGCGTAAGTTAATTTACGGTACGGCCAAAAAAGTGTGAGGTGCCCCTAAACCTGCAAGACTCGTAATACCAGCGGAAGTTAAAACGCAGCGTTATGAGCCTTAACGCTGCTTTTTCACTCATACTGCAAAACTCGTAATCTAGCCGTGGATGTCCTAAAATGGGGAGGTATTTTGAAAGTCTGAAGTTTATCTTAAGTTCTCTGCCGAACTTTTGCCATGCAGTTATCACATTTCTGATAACACTGATATTTAAAACCGAGGATGGTAATTTGGCTACTGACAAATGTAAAAGGGCTTTACTAGACTATCTTCAGTTTCCACAAATGAGGAGTGTTTTTTTCCGTGATCCAATCAGTCGCTATTTTAACCATTGTAACCCAATTTAATATTTTAAATATTTGGGAGTCCAAATCCACCACATTCTCTCTCTAAATATAGGAAGCTTTTAGATAGATGTGGTTTTCTCTTCCCCCAAAGAAAATTGTTACAATCTTTATCAAATTTTTTAAGTCTAAATTGTTGATACAAATTGGTAGGTTCTGTAACAAATATAATACCCTGGGGAATAAAAATGTTTTTAAAATTATAATTCTAGCAGTTAAAGGGACACTGTACCCAAAAATTTTCTTTCGTGATTCAGATTGAGCATGAAATTTTAAGCACATTTCTAATTTACTCCTATTATCAAATTTTCTTCATTCTCTTGGTATCTTTATTTGAAATGCAAGAATGTAAGTTTTGATGCCAGCCCATTTTTGTGAACAACCTGGGTTGTCCTTGCTGATTGGTGGATAAATTCATCCACCAATAAAAAAGTGCTGTCCAAAGTCCTGAAACAAAAAAAAGCTTAGATGCCTTCTTTTTCAAATAATGATAGCAAGAGAACGAAGAAAAATTGATAATAGGAGTAAATTAGAAAGTTGCTTAAAATTGCATGCTCTTTCTGAATTACAAAAGAAAGAATTTGGGTTCAGTGTCCCTTTAATGGTATAGGTAATGATCTTCATTTTTCTATTAAAGTTTTACTATGCTTGAAAAATGTATCATGGCTTGCCATATACCATAACATTGGGATTGATGTTAATTTGTTTGACCTCTTGGAAGGGTTGGGTAAAAGAGTAATCCTTAGGATTATATAGCCACAGTTCAGATTTCCCTTGATTCACTTTATAGCCCGAAAAGGACCCAAATTCATTGATTATCTCTATCAATAATGGAATACTATAGGCTGCTTTAGACAAAAAGAGTATTAGATCATCTGCATAGAGAGATCAAATTACATTAATATTTCCTAACTTAATACCGTCTAATGCTTGTCTAAGCCGTACTGCAAGTGGTTCTATCGAGAGGTTGAATAACAATGAAGACAGTGGGCATCGTTGTCTAGTGCCTTTAGTTAAAACTATTTATGGAGAACGTTCTCCATTAACCAAAAAGAAACGAGATAGGGCAGCTATAGATTATTTGAATAAAGTTGAGAAAGTTACCTGATAGACCAAACTGAGATAGTGCAGTAAATAAGTGATCCCATACAATTGCATCAAATGCTTTTTCAGCATCTAATGTTAGTATTGCTAAATCTGATCTGGGAAGATTGTTATTGTTTTTTTTGTATGTTTTTAGTAGGATTTCTTCTCGTCATAAATCCTGTTTAATCAATATGTATTAGTTTGTTCATATTTTTTTTAAATCTATCTGCCAATATGGAAGTAAGGAGTTTATAGTCATTATTTAATAAAGATATCAGTCTATAGGCATTGGGGTTTTCAGGGTCATTGTCCTTTTTATGGATGAGAGTGACAAAAGAGGCGGAAAAGAGTCTAGATTCCATATGGTTATTAATATAATAATTATTGAAAAGATCACTTAGAGTATTTTGAATTTCATCTTTTAATATTCTATAAAACTCAGTTGGTATTTGGTTGGGACAAGGAGCTTTATTAAGTTTAGCTTTATCTAAGGCTTTTAAAATGTCTTCTACTTTGATTGGTTGGTTTAAATCTGTACATTCCTCTGCTGATATTTGAGGCAGAGACACGCTGTTCCAAAATGTCTCTTTTGCGTCTTTATTACATGTTCCTAGAGTATATATTTCTTGGAAGTGTTCATACATTGCCTCTCTAATCTCACTTGAATTAGTCAATCTTAAATTACCTTTTTAATACTGGCTATATATTATTTTCACTCTTTTCTGTCTTAACTTGGAAAGAAATTTAGCTGATCTCCCATGATAGCTGGTAAAAAAGGCCCTTGTTTTCAAATCCTGGTTTGCCGATTTAATTTTTATGAACATATCTCTTTCTGGCCTCGCTTCCATATATTTAGCCCATGTGTTATCATTAGGGTTGTTAATATAGAGTTTATAGTTGTTATTAACTGATTAGATAGTAGAATATCCTTTTCGATTAACTTCTTTTTCCATTTAACTAAGTATGCTTTGATCTTGCCTCTTTAAACGGCTTTCGCAGCTTCCCAAAATATTTCAATCTTGTGGTAATAGTTTATATTATTTATACAGTATTGTCTCCATTTTTTAATTAAAATTCTATTAAAATCAATATCCTTTCTAAGATATTTAGGGGGGGGGGGATATTTTTCTTATCTTTCCGCTGTCTTACACGTCTATAGATAAAGCTATTATCGCATGGTCGGAAATCACTATGTCCTGTATCTCAGGATGCAGATCTAGGGACAACATTGGTTCATTTACTAAGAAGAGATATATTCTAGACATTGCCTTTTGTGATTTGGATTAACAAGTTAAAGTTTTTAGATCCAGATTTTCAATCCACCATATATCATGTAGATTTAGTTTATTACGAAGGGCCCCAAAGACTCTTTCTTCGGTTTTTCTGCCAGTAGGTTTTTTACCAGTTCCAATTCTCTCAATTATTGGCATACATGTCAAATTAAAATCTCCGGCAAGGGTCACATTTTTATATGGGTTTAATGTACAGTTTATCCCGGAAACTGCGATTTAATTTGTTCTAGCCGTATACGTTGCGCATTACCAATTTTACATTAACATTATCTGATATATTTAATAATATAAATTAAAACAATTATTTGTGAAGAACATTGAAATATAAAATCTTTAGGTCTAGCGTGGTGGGTTAGCGCACATGAATAATTACTCATCCCAAATTGCGTTTTTCAAATATTTAATTTGAAATATTTAAAAATAGTAATATTAATTATTATACATACTGTAAAAATATTTTACAGTGCAATAAACAAATGTTAACAGAAAGTTATCAGCCATTTCAAGCTTTTGGGGTACTAATCGCACTTTTCCTGAAGATCCCCTTAGCTTCACATGATATCACATACTCAATACTTATACATATGTAAATGTGTGGGCCTAGCCACTGCAGACAGACTATACAATAACAATGAACAGAGCCTTAATGAATCAATACCATGTACGCTAATACCCCTCCACACTGTCTTTTGTGACCATTTCAGAGTGTCTTGCACTTTAAAACATAGTAGAATAATTCCAAATTTTCTTGGAGTGCTCACAAAGAGGTTTAAAAGGGCATTTCTGGGCTTTATCAAGTGCCTTGAGGTGTTGAATAGAAAAGGCAAAAAATGTCTCAAAAAGCTGTTGAAAGTCTCTTGAAAATTATTATTATAATTATTATTGTTTATTTATAAAGCGCCAATATTTTATGCAGCTCTATACAAAAGTACATTACAAAAGATAAGAATATAATGCAATAAAAATGTACAATAAGATAATAAACTATACAATGTACATTACTACAATTACATTGACAAACATAAACAAAAGGAGAGGAGTGCCCTGCCCTTGAGCACAATCATTTGTAGATACTCTTTTATACCAATTGAGCTACAATTAGAGATTCTTACAAGCTTACAATCTAAAGGAGGAAAAATGGTACAGCAGGAGAAGGGGAAAGAACTACATTAGTATAACAATTGTTTGCTTTCTTTGAGGATCAGTGAAATCTGGAGGAAGGGTAGAATACAAGACAGTTATGTGATGATATGGTGTAAGTTGCCTTGCAGATCACGTGACATACACCTGTACCTGTTCTCAATTAAAAGGAGAGATCATATAAATGAGTTAGCAGTAGGGTGGGAGTGTGGAAGTTTGGATTGGAAGTGCTTGCTGAGATTTGCAGTGCAGCTGTAGGAGGGAGGATGTCTGTATTGTCTTGTAGTAGTGAAGTCTGTGTGTCTGAATTAGCTGATGTAAGAAGAAGTGAAAAATATTTGAAGCTGTATAGAGTGTTAGGGCGTGTGGGTGGAGACAGAGATGGGAGGATGAAAATCTGATAAGGCAACAGAATAAGTAAAAGACAAAGTTTGTAAAATGGCCCAAACAAATGTGGAAAGCATGTTCACACATTTCTTCATTGCACAGACAGGAGACAGTAAGGTTACCTTGGAGAAAAGATGGGAGCTTGCTGATATTTGCAGTGCAGCTGTAGGAAGAAGAATCAAAATAAAAAATGAACCACCATATATCCACCACTGTTATAAAAACATAAATGAAAAAATACTTATATTTTGTATAAATGTAGATAGCACAAGTTTATATAATATTACTTCTTCAGCTGATAATAATCAACTGGAATCAGTAAAATTCTCATATCTTCCAAAACTACAGGGAGTGCAGAATTATTAGGCAAGTTGTATTTTTGAGGATTAATTTTATTATTGAACAACAACCATGTTCTCAATGAACCCAAAAAACTCATTAATATCAAAGCTGAATAGTTTTGGAAGTAGTTTTTAGTTTGTTTTTAGTTATAGCTATTTTAGGGGGATATCTGTGTGTGCAGGTGACTATTACTGTGCATAATTATTAGGCAACTTAACAAAAAACAAATATATACCCATTTCAATTATTTATTTTTACCAGTGAAACCAATATAACATCTCAACATTAACAAATATACATTTCTGACATTCAAAAACAAAACAAAAACAAATCAGTGACCAATATAGCCACCTTTCTTTGCAAGGACACTCAAAAGCCTGCCATCCATGGATTCTGTCAGTGTTTTGATCTGTTCACCATCAACATTGCGTGCAGCAGCAACCACAGCCTCCCAGACACTGTTCAGAGAGGTGTACTGTTTTCCCTCCTTGTAAATCTCACATTTGATGATGGACCACAGGTTCTCAATGGGGTTCAGATCAGGTGAATAAGGAGGCCATGTCATTAGATTTTCTTCTTTTATACCCTTTCTTGCCAGCCACGCTGTGGAGTACTTGGACGCGTGTGATGGAGCATTGTCCTGCATGAAAATCATGTTTTTCTTGAAGGATGCAGACTTCTTCCTGTACCACTGCTTGAAGAAGGTGTCTTCCAGAAACTGGTAGTAGGACTGGGAGTTGAGCTTGACTCCATCCTCAACCCGAAAAGGCCCCACAAGCTCATCTTTGATGATACCAGCCCAAACCAGTACTCCACCTCCACCTTGCTGGCATCTGAGTCGGACTGGAGCTCTCTGCCCTTTACCAATCCAGCCACGGGCCCATCCATCTGGCCCATCAAGACTCACTCTCATTTCATCAGTGCATAAAACCTTAGAAAAATCAGTCTTGAGATATTTCTTGGCCCAGTCTTGACGTTTCAGCTTGTGTGTCTTGTTCAGTGGTGGTCGTCTTTCAGCCTTTCTTACCTTGGCCATGTCTCTGAGTATTGCACACCTTGTGCTTTTGGGCACTCCAGTGATGTTGCAGCTCTGAAATATGGCCAAACTGGTGGCAAGTGGCATCTTGGCAGCTGCACGCTTGACTTTTCTCAGTTCATGGGCAGTTATCTTGCGCCTTGGTTTTTCCACACGCTTCTTGCGACCCTGTTGACTATTTTGAATGAAACGCTTGATTGTTCGATGATCACGCTTCAGAAGCTTTGCAATTTTAAGAGTGCTGCATCCCTCTGCAAGATATCTCACTATTTTTGACTTTTCTGAGCCTGTCAAGTCCTTCTTTTGACCCATTTTGCCAAAGGAAAGGAAGTTGCCTAATAATTATGCACACCTGATATAGGGTGTTGATGTCATTAGACCACACCCCTTCTCATTACAGAGATGCACATCACCTAATATGCTTAATTGGTAGTAGGCTTTCGAGCCTATACAGCTTGGAGTAAGACAACATGCATAAAGAGGATAATGTGGTCAAAATACTCATTTGCCTAATAATTCTGCACTCCCTGTATAATCCAGCTCTGAGATATAAGATTATGATAATCAATCCACCAGCAAACTGCAGAATCAGATGCTTTAAAAATGTATTAAAAGTATGCAAAATACAATAATTAAATGAAAAGGTATAGTGGTCACTCAGGGTATAGCACACAATGCTGGGGAACAGTTAGTGCATGGATATTATTCAAAACAAAGAACTGTCTAATTCCTCTTCAGTGTCTGTACCAAATTCTCGCCATTCTCAGTGACCAACCATCAATGTCTCCTTAGTTAGCTCTGGAAGATGTGAGTATTCTTCTGATTTCAGTTGATTATTATCATCACATACAGTGTTACACTATGAGATATGTTCTCTTTTTCTCTTGAGGACATTTTTTGGATAACAGCTGATAAAGTAATATTATGCAAACTTGTGTCACCTAAGATCTGCTGCCCATTCGCTGCGTGACCTACCCCTTTCGCTGCGCTAGTGTCTGATAGCATGAGAATGAAGCTCCCATTAGAGACTATGGAAGCACACTCATGAGAGCAATGCTACCATGCAATGCGAATGTGAGGTTGCGTTCGCATTTCACCTAACTCGTAATACCAGCGCACATTTGCATGCACTGAAAGCACAAAGTGAAAGCAATATTTTGCGCTCCACTTAAAATCTGGCACATATTCGCGCACTCCACACTTTAGCTTGCAGAAATGATGGGTGCTTGCTGAGATTTGCAGTGAAAATGGATTTTGCTTGCTTAGAACTTTTTGATTTCATTTTAAAAATCGTGCTTTTCTCTGTGAGCTGAAAACATGATCACAACGGTGGGAAATAGCCAGAAAAAGAGCCAAAAGCACATCAGCAAATAGATTGTTATCGACCCTGATATTAGCACTTCTGATTTTGTAAAAACCTGTGTGAAAGATCTTGGTTACCAACAAACAAGATGGAAATCTGTTAATAGGCAAACAGTTGAATCATGATCTTGATGAGACAATTTCTGATAAAAATATCCCTTTTAAAAAGACAAAAGTACTGTAAATTACAATCACGAAAATGAGAGTATGAAATAAGATATATTTTGAGAATAGCCTTGCTAGATGGCATTTCTAAATGTTCGGTTGGGATTTCTATTATGTTGCTTTTTTTATAGAAGTTGTTAGCAATATGAGAACACATGTATGGCTCCTCATCACATATACATACTGCCCTCTAGTTATCAAGCCGTCAACTGCAAATACGCTGGAATTCCGCAGCGTATTGGTAGCGAGCCTGATTCGCCTTAGTTATCAAACCCTACAGACCGGCAAAAGTAGAATATAGTGACAAAACATACGATCTGCTGGACTCAGTCCGACACAGATCGATGCTTACGTCACTACAGATGTTCCGAACGCAAGTTCGGCACTATCTGAATACTTTTGGAAGTTATCAAAATTTCTACCAGGTACGCTCTGCACTTTTCCGGCCCAGCGTATCTGGTTTTCCAGGGCGGCGGATGCCATAGGAATCAATGGGAGTCTGAAAGCAGTGAAAGTTCATGTTCGCTGCTGCCCGATATCCCATTGATTCCTATGGGAATGTCTACACCTAACACCCTAGCATGTACCCCAAGTCTAAACACCCCTAATCTGCCCCCCTGTACACCGCCGCCACCTACATTAAACTTATTAACCCCTAATCTGCCGCCCCTACACCTCCGCCACCTACATTATACTTATTAACCCCTCAACCGCCACTTCCGGACCCCGCCGCAACTAAATAAATTGTTTAACCCCCTAAAACACCACTCCCGGACCCCGCCACCACCTACATTATATTTATTAACCCCTAATCTGCCGCCCCTACACCGCCGCCACCTACATTATATTTATTAACCCCTAAACTTAAGTCTAACCCTAAACCTAACACCCACTAACTTAAATATAATTTAAATAAATCTAAATAAATATTCCTAGCATTAAATAAATAATTCCTATTTAAAACTAAATACTTACCTGTAAAATAAACCCTAAGCTAGCTACAATATAACTAATAGTTACATTGTAGCTATCTCAGGGTTTATTTTTATTTTACAGACAAGTTTGTATTTATTTTAACTAGGTAGAATAGTTATTAACTATTTAATAGCTACCTAGTTAAAATAAATACAAAAGTACCTGTAAAATAAAACCTAACCTAAGTTACAATTACACCTAACACTACACTATAATTAAATTAATTACCTAAATTAAAATAAATTAATTGCAATTAAATAAAATTAACTAAAGTACAAAAAAACTCCACTAAATTACAGAAAAGAATAAAATAATTACAAGAATTTTAAACTAATTACACCTAATCTAATCCCCCTAATAAAATAAAAAAGCCCCCCAAAATAATAAAAAGCCCTACCCTATACTAAATTACAAATAGCCCTTAAAAGGGCTTTTTGTGGGGCATTGCCCCAAAGTAATCAGCTCTTTTACCTGTAAAAAACCCCAACCCTACTCTAAAACCCACCCAATCCCCCCTTAAAAAAACCTAAAACTAACCCCTTGAAGATCACCCTACCTTGAGACGTCTTCACCCAACCGGGCCGAAGTCCTCAGTGAAGCCAGGCAGAAGAGGTCCTGCAGACGGGCAGAAGTCTTCATCCAGACGGCATCTTCTATCTACATCCATTCGGAGCGGAGCGGGTCCATCTTCAAGACATCCGACGCGGAGCATCCTTCCAGGCCGACGACTACCTGACAAATGAATATTCCTTTAAATGACGTCATCCAAGATGGCGTCCCTTGAATTCCGATTGGCTGATAGAATTCTATCAGCCAATCAGAATTAAGGTAAGAAAAATCCTATTGGCTGATGCAATTAGCCAATAGGATTGAGCTTGCATTCTATTGTCTTTTCCAATCAGCCAATAGAATGCGAGCTCAATCCTATTGGCTCATTGGATCAGCCAATAGGATTGAATTTCAATCCTATTGGCTGATTGGATCAGCCAATAGGATTTTTCCTACCTTAATTCCGATTGGCTAATAGAATTCTATCAGCCAATCGGAATTCAGGGGATGCCTTGGATGACATAATTTAAAGGAATATTCATTCGTCGGGTAGTCGTCGGCCTGGAAGGATGCTCCGCGTCAGATGTCTTGAAGATGGACCCGCTCCGCTCCGAATGGATGAAGATAGAAGATTCCATCTGGATGAGGACTTCTGCCCATCTGGAGGACCTCTTCTGCCCGGCTTCGTTGAGGACTTCGGCCCGGTTGGGTGAAGACGTCTCCAGGTAGGGTGATCTTCAGGGGGTTTGTGTTAGGTTTTTTTATGGGGGTATTGGGTGGGTTTTAGAGTAGGGTTGGGTGTGTGGGTGGTGGGTTTTAATGTTTGGGGGTATTGTATTTTTTTACAGGTAAAAGAGCTGATTACTTAGGGGCAATGCCCCGCAAAAAGCCCTTTTAAGGACTATTTGTAATTTAGTATAGAGTATGGCTTTTTATTATTTTGGGGGTCTTTTTTATTTTATTAGGGGGATTAGATTAGGTGTAATTAGTTTAAAAATCTTGTAATTATTTTATTGTTTTCTGTAATTTAGTGTTTGTTTTTGTACTTTAGTTAATTTTATTTAATTGTAATTAATTTAATTTAATTTAGGTAATTAATTTAATTATAGTGTAGTGTTAGCTATAATTGTAACTTAGGTTAGGTTTTATTTTACAGGTACTTTTGTATTTATTTTAACTAGGAAGTTATTAAATAGTTAATAACTATTTAATAACTATTGTACCTAGTTAAAATAAATACAAAGTTGCCTGTAAAATAAAAATAAATCCTAAAATAGCTACAATGTAACTATTAGTTATATTATAGCTATCTTAGACCTAGATTTGGAGTTTGGCGTTAGCCGTGAAAACCAGCGTTAGAGGCTCCTAACGCTGGTTTTAGGCTAACTCCGGTATTTGGAGTCACTCAAAATAGGGTCTAACGCTCACTTTTCATCCGCGACTTTTCCATACCGCAGATCCCCTTACGTCAATTGCGTATCCTATCTTTTCAATGGGATCTTTCTAACTCCGGTATTTAGAGTCGTTTCTGAAGTGACGACAAAACTCCAGCCGCAGGAAAAAAGTCAGTAGTTAAGAGCTTTCTGGGCTAACGCCGGTTTATAAAGCTCTTAACTACTGTACTCTAAAGTACACTAACACCCATAAACTACCTATGTACCCCTAAACCGAGGTCCCCCCACATCGCCGACACTCGAATAATTTTTTTTAACCCCTAATCTGCCGACCGCCACCTACATTATCCTTATGTACCCCTAATCTGCTGCCCCTAACACCGCCGACCCCTGTATTATATTTATTAACCCCTAACCTGCCCCCCACAACGTCGCCTCCACCTACCTACACTTATTAACCCCTAATCTGCCAACCGCAAAGCGCCGCCACCTACGTTATCCTTATGTACCCCTAATCTGCTGCCCCTAACACCGCCGACCCCTATATTATATTTATTAACCCCTAATCTGCCCCCCTCAACGTCGCCTCCACCTGCCTACACTTATTAACCCCTAATCTGCCGACCAGACCTGAGCGCTACTATAATAAAGTTATTAACCCCTAATCCGCCTCACTAACCCTATCATAAATAGTATTAACCCCTAATCTGCCCTCCCTAACATCGCCGACACCTAACTTCAATTATTAACCCCTAATCTGCCGACCGGAGCTCACCGCTATTCTAATAAATGTATTAACCCCTAAAGCTAAGTCTAACCCTAACACTAACACCCCCCTAAGTTAAATATAATTTACATCTAACGAAATTAATTAACTCTTCTTAAATAAATTATTCCTATTTAAAGCTAAATACTTACCTGTAAAATAAATCCTAATATAGCTACAATATAAATTATAATTATATTATAGCTATTTTAAGATTTATATTTATTTTACAGGTAACTTTGTATTTATTTTAACCAGGTACAATAGCTATTAAATAGTTAAGAACTATTTAATAGCTAAAATAGTTAAAATAATTACAAATTTACCTGTAAAAGAAATCCTAACCTAAGTTACAATTAAACCTAACACTAGACTATCAATAAATTAATTAAATAAACTACCTACAATTATCTACAATTAACCTAACACTACACTATCAATAAATTAATTAAATACAATTGCTACAAATAAATACAATTAAATAAACTAGCTAAAGTACAAAAAATAAAAAAGAACTAAGTTACAAAAAATAAAAAAATATTTACAAACATAAGAAAAATATTACAACAATTTTAAACTAATTACACCTACTCTAAGCCCCCTAATAAAATAACAAAGCCCCCCAAAATAAAAAAATGCCCTACCCTATTGTAAATTACTAAAGTTCAAAGCTCTTTTACCTTACCAGCCCTGAACAGGGCCCTTTGCGGGGCATGCCCCAAGAAATACAGCTCTTTTGCCTGTAAAAAAAAACATACAATACCCAAGCCCCCCAACATTACAACCCACCACCCACATACCCCTAATCTAACCCAAACCCCCCTTAAATAAACCTAACACTAAGCCCCTGAAGATCATCCTACCTTGTCTTCACCTCACCGGGTATCACACCGATCCGTCCAGAAGAGCTCCTCCGATGTCCTGATCCAAGCCCAAGCGGGGGGCTGAAGAGGTCCATGATCCGGCTGAAGTCTTCATCCAAGCGGGGCAGAAGAGGTCTTCCATCCGATTGAAGTCTTCATCCAAGCGGCATCCATCCGGAGCGAATCGGCAGCATCCTGAAGACCTCCACCGCGGAACATCCATCGTGGCCGACGACTGAACGACGAATGACGGTTCCTTTAAATGACGTCATCCAAGATGGTGTCCCTCGAATTCCGATTGGCTGATAGGATTCTATCAGCCAATCGGAATTAAGGTAGGAATATTCTGATTGGCTGATGGAATCAGCCAATCAGAATCAAGTTCAATCCGATTGGCTGATCCGATCAGCCAATCAGATTGAGCTCGCATTCTATTGGCTGTTCCGATCAGCCAATAGAATGCAAGCTCAATCTGATTGGCTGATTGGATCAGCCAATCGGATTGAACTTGATTCTGATTGGCTGATTCCATCAGCCAATCAGAATATTCCTACCTTAATTCCGATTGGCTGATAGAATCCTATCAGCCAATCGGAATTCGAGGGACGCCATCTTGGATGACGTCATTTAAAGGAACCGTCATTCGTCGTTCAGTCGTCGGCCAGGATGGATGTTCCGCGGTGGAGGTCTTCAGGATGCTGCCGCTTCGCTCCGGATGGATGCCGCTTGGATGAAGACTTCAATCGGATGGAAGACCTCTTCTGCCCCGCTTGGATGAAGACTTCAGCCGGATCATGGACCTCTTCAGCCCCCCGCTTGGGCTTGGATCAGGACATCGGAGGAGCTCTTCTGGATGGATCGGTGATACCTGGTGAGGTGAAGACAAGGTAGGAAGATCTTCAGGGGCTTAGTGTTAGGTTTATTTAAGGGGGGTTTGGGTTAGATTAGGGGTATGTGGGTGGTGGGTTGTAATGTTGGGGGGGGGTATTGTATGTTTTTTTTTACAGGCAAAAGAGCTGTATTTCTTGGGGCATGCCCCGCAAAGGGCCCTGTTCAGGGCTGGTAAGGTAAAAGAGCTTTGAACTTTAGTTATTTACAATAGGGTAGGGCATTTTTTTATTTTGGGGGGCTTTGTTATTTTATTAGGGGGCTTAGAGTAGGTGTAATTAGTTTAAAATTGTTGTAATATTTTTCTTATGTTTGTAAATATTTTTTTATTTTTTGTAACTTAGTTCTTTTTTATTTTTTGTACTTTAGCTAGTTTATTTAATTGTATTTATTTGTAGCAATTGTATTTAATTAATTTATTGATAGTGTAGTGTTAGGTTAATTGTAGGTAATTGTAGGTAGTTTATTTAATTAATTTATTGATAGTCTAGTGTTAGGTTTAATTGTAACTTAGGTTAGGATTTCTTTTACAGGTAAATTTGTAATTATTTTAACTATTTTAGCTATTAAATAGTTCTTAACTATTTAATAGCTATTGTACCTGGTTAAAATAAATACAAAGTTACCTGTAAAATAAATATAAATCCTAAAATAGCTATAATATAATTATAATTTATATTGTAGCTATATTAGGATTTATTTTACAGGTAAGTATTTAGCTTTAAATAGGAATAATTTATTTAATAAGAGTTAATTAATTTTGTTAGATTTAAATTATATTTAACTTAGGGGGGTGTTAGTGTTAGGGTTAGACTTAGCTTTAGGGGTTAATACATTTATTAGAATAGCGGTGAGCTCCAGTCGGCAGATTAGGGGTTAATGTTTGAAGTTAGGTGTCGGCGATGTTAGGGAGGGAAGATTAGGGGTTAATACTATTTATGATAGGGTTAGTGAGGCGGATTAGGGGTTAATAACTTTATTATAGTAGCGCTCAGGTCCGGTCGGCAGATTAGGGGTTAATAAGTGTAGGCAGGTGGAGGCGACGTTGTGGGGGGCAGATTAGGGGTTAATAAATATAATATAGGGGTCGGCGATGTTAGGGCAGCAGATTAGGGGTACATAAGGATAATGTAAGTAGCGGCGGTTTACGGAGCGGCAGGTTAGGGGTTAATAATAATATGCAGGGGTCAGCGATAGCGGGGGCGGCAGATTAGGGGTTAATAAGTGTAAGGTTAGGGGTGTTTAGACTCGGGGTACATGTTAGAGTGTTAAGTGCAGACGTAGGAAGGGTTACCGCATAGCAAACAATGGGGCTGCGTTAGGAGCTGAACGCGGCTTTTTTGCAGGTGTTTGTTTTTTTTTCAGCTCAAACAGCCCCATTGTTTCCTATGGGGGAATCGTGCACGAGCACGTTTTTGAGGCTGGCCGCGTCCGTAAGCAACTCTGGTATCGAGAGTTGAAGCTGCGTTAAAAATGCTCTACGCTCCTTTTTTGGAGCCTAACGCAGCCTTTATGTGGTCTCTCAATACCAGAGTTATTTTTATGGTGCGGCCAGAAAAAAGCCGGCGTTAGTTTTTCGGGTCGTTACCGACAAAACTCCAAATCTAGCCGATAGGGTTTATTTTATAGGTAAGTATTTAGTTTTAATGCTAGGAATATTTATTTAGATTAATTTAAATTATATTTAAGTTAGGGGGGTGTTAGGGTTAGGGTTAGACTTAGGTTTAGGGGTAATAAATTTAATATAGTGGCGGCGACGTTGGGGGTGGCAGTTTAGGGGTTAATAAATTTAATGTAGGTGGCGGCGGTGTATGGGGGGCAGATTAGGGGTTAATAAATTTAATGTAGTTGGCGGTGGGCTCCGGGAGCGGCAGTTTAGGGGTTAATACATATAATGTAGGTGGCGGTGGGCTCCGGGAGTGGCGGTTTAGGGGTTAATACATATAATGTAGGTGGCGGTGGGCTCCGGGAGTGGCGGTTTAGGGGTTAATAACTTTATTTAGGTGCAGCGGGGACCAGGAGTGGTGGTTTAGGGGTTAAACACTTTATTAGAGTTGCGGTGGGCTCCGGGAGCGGCGGTATAAGGGTAAACAGTATAGTATAGTGTGGGTGTTTAGTGAAAGGGTACCAAGAAAGCTGCAAATAAGCCAAAGAGCAGCGAGATCGATGACTGTTAGTTAACAACAGTCCGCTGCTCATCGCTCTGTACTTGGTGCGTGGCTTCTTGACAGCTTTCTTGATAATTTTGGAGAACGTATTCAGGTCCGCGGCAGCGATGTTAGGTGATCTTAGGCGAGTGTATTGGTGCGGTGAATGCAGGTAAGTTGACAGGTTGATAAATAGAGGCCACTGTATGTAAATTTCTAGACAGCAACATAGAAACATAGAATTTGACTGTAGATAAGAACTAAAAGGTCCATCAAGTCTACCCATATTACATGTTACTGTTTTCTTAGGATAGCCTTATGCATGTCCCAGGCATTTTTAAATTATTTTACAGTCCCTGTGTTTACCATCCCTTCTGGAAGTTTATATCATGAATTCACTACCCTTTTTGTAAAAAAATGCTTCCTCGCATTTCTCTGAATCTGTTCCCCTCCAACTTAAGTTTGCGACCCATTGTTTTGCTATTAGTTTTTTTGTGGAAATTGCTTTTATCTTCTACTTTATTAAGTCCCTTTATATATTTGAAGGCTTCTATCATGTCACCTCTTTCCCTTCTCTCCTCTAAACTATACATATTTAGATCAAACAGTATTTCTTTGTATGTTTTATATTTTAGACCATGTACCATTTTAGTAGCCCTCCTTTTGGACAGTTTCTAGTTTATTTATATCCTTCTGGAGATGTGGTCTCCAGAACTGTAAACAATATTCCAAATGGGGCCTTAAAGTGATTGTAAAGTTGAATAAATTACTGCCCAGTATCTAAAAACAATCTTAAAACCAGGGGCACTTTAATTCATTAAACTTTACAATGATGCTTCCCCCCTGCTAGCGTCCGATTGGTTGCGAATCTGCAGGGGGCGGTATTGCTCCAGCCATTCACCAGAACTGCTGGTGCAATCATAAATGCCAACAGCATATGCTGTCGGCATTTATCGATGTGCGGCAGACATGATTCGCTATAGCGGATCATGTCAGTCCGCATCTACATAAATAGACCCCTATAATTGTCCTTTGGGTTTTTGAATCCTATATGCATAATTTTGCTCTTGGTAATATTACATTTTAGAAGCCATTTATTTGCCCATTCCTCCAGTTTTTTAATATCACTGTTCATTTGATCCACTCCTCCTGGAACATCAACTCTGTTACACAATTGTGTATCATCAGCAAATAAGCCAACCTTCCCATGGAGCCCACTTTCAATATCACTAATAAACATGTTAAATAAAACAGGTCCAATAACTGTCCCTTGAGGAACACCACTAGTAACTGACCCCTCATTTGAATATAGTCCATTAATAGCCGTCTATTCATTATTGATGGTTAGACATAAACATATTGAAAATGCTCATGTATGCTTTTCACCTGCCGAGTTTCTTGCAAGCTGGTAAAATGTAATGCAGATATTTTTTTGTTTACCATTTTTACGGTTGCTGATAATTGGCAATTATAAAATGCAGCCTTATTATTATTATTATATCACTATATCTAATATTTATTTATTGTTTACTTTCCCTTTAAGACTGTGGATAAGATATATATGCCTAGATTATGAGTTTTGTCGGTAAGGCTGTGCGGTGCTAACGAACAGTTTTCCCTCACCGCTCACCTACAGTAACGCTGGTATTACAGGTTTTTAGAAATCCAGCGTTAGCCGCTAAAATGTGAGCTTAGAGCAAAATTTAGCTCCACATCTCACCTCAATACCAGCGCTGCTTACGTTAGTGGTGAGCAGGTAAAACGTGCTTGTGCACGATTTCCCCTTAGGAATCAATGGGGGAGAGCCGGCTGAAAAAAAAAAAACGCAGCCCCATTGATTCCTATGGGGAAATAAAAGTTATGTCTACACCTAACACCCTAACATGAACCCCAAGTCTAAACACCCCTAATCTTATACTTATTAACCCCTAATCTGCCATCCCCAACATCGCCGACACCTACATTATATTATTAACCCCTAATCTGCCGCTCCGGACACCGCTGCCACCTACATTATACTTATTAACCCCTAATCTGCTGCCCCCAACATCTCCGAACCCTACATTATATTTTTTAACCCCTAATCTGCCACCCCAATGTCGCCGCAACCTACCTACACTTATTAACCCCTAATCTGCCGTCCCCAAAGTCGCCCCCACTATATTAAATGTATTAACTCCTAAATCTAAGTCTAACCCTAACACCCCCTAACATAAATATAATTTAAATAAATCTAAATAAAATAACTATCATTAACTACATTATTCCTATTTAAAACTAAATACTTACCTATAAAATAAACCCTAAGTTAGCTACAATATAACTAATAGTTACATTGTAGCTATCTTATGGTTTTGTTTTTTTTTACAGGCAACTTTGCATTTATTTTAACTAGGTACAATAGTTATTAAATAGTTATTAACTATTTAATAGCTACCTAGTTAAAATAAATTCAAATTTACCTGTAAAATAAATCCTAACCTAAGTTACAATTATACCTAACACTACACTATAATTAAATTAATTACCTAAACTAACTACAATTAAATACAATTGAAAACAATTATCTAAAGTACGAAAACCCCCACTAAATTACAGAAAATAATAAAATAATTACAAGTTTTTTAAACTAATTACACCTACTCTAATCCCCCTAATAAAATAAAAAAGCCCCCCAAAATAATAAGATGCCCTACCCTATACTAAATTACAAATAGCCCTTAAAAGGGCCTTTTGCGAGGCATTGCCCCAAAGTAATCAACTCTATTACCTGTAATAAAAAATACAATACCCCCCCAACATTAAAACCCACCACCCACACACTCAACCCTACTCTAAAACCCACCAAATCCCCCTTAATAAAACCTAACACTAACCCCTTAAAGATCACCCTACCTTGAGAAGTCTACTCTTCACCCAGCCAGGCCGAAGTCCTCAACGAAGCCGGGCGAAGTGGTCCTCCAGACGGGCAGAAGTCTTCATCGAAGCCGGCCAGAAGAGGTCCTCCAGATGGGCAGAAGTCTTCATCCAGGCGGCATCTTCTATCTTCATCCATCCCGCGCGGAGCAGGTCCATCTTCAAGACATCCGACGTGGAGCATCCTCTTCCAAGAAAGTCCAGCTGAAGAATGAAGGTTCCTTTAAATGATGTCATCCAAGATGGCGTCCCTTGAATTCCAATTGGCTGATAGAATTCTATCAGTCAATCGGAATTAAGGTAGAAAAAATCATATTGGCTGATCCAATCAGCCAATAGGATTGAACTTCAATCCTATTGGCTGATCCAATGTCCGTCTGGAGGACCTCTTCTGGCTGACTTCGATGAAGATTTCTGCCCATCTGGAGGACCACTTTGCCCGGCTTCGTTGAGGACTTCGGCCCGGCTGGGTGAAGACTTCTCAAGGTAGGGTGATCTTCAAGGGGTTAGTGTTAGGTTTTATTAAGGGGAGATTGGGTGGGTTTTAGAGTAGGGTTGGGTGTGTGGGTGGTGGGTTTTAATGTTGGGGGGTATTGTATTTTTTATTACAGGTAATAGAGCTGATTACTTTGGGGCAATGCCCCGCAAAAGGCCCTTTTAAGGGCTATTTGTAATTTAGTATAGGGTAGGGCTTTTTATTATTTTCGGGGGCTTTTTTATTTTATTAGGGGGATTAGATTAGGTGTAATTAGTTTAAAAAACTTGTAATTATTTTATTATTTTCTGTAATTTAGTGGGGGGTTTTGTTTCGTACTTTAGATAATTTTTTTCAATTGTATTTATTTGTAGTTAGTTTAGGTAATTCATTTAATTATAGTGTAGTGTTAGGTGTAATTGTAACTTAGGTTAGGATTTATTTTACAGGTAAATTTTAATTTATTTTAACTTACAAGCTATTAAATAGTTAATAACTATTTAATAACTATTGTACCTAGTTAAAATAAATACAAAGTTGCCTGTAAAATAAAAATAAACCCTAAGCTAGATACAATGTAACTATTAGTTATATTGTAGCTAGCTTAGGGTTTATTTTATAGGTATTTAGTTTTAAATAGGAATTATTTAGTGAATTGTAGTAATTTTATTTAGATTTATTTAAATTATATTTAAGTTAGGGGGGTGTTAGGGTTAGAATTAGATTTTGGGGTTAATATATTTAATATAGTTGCGGTGACATTGGGGGCGGCAGATTAGGGGTTAATAAATGTAGGTATGTGTCGGCAATGTTAGGGACGGCGGTTTAGGGGTTAATATATATTTTATAGTGGCGGCGATGTCTGGTTCGGCAGATTAGGGGTTAAAAATATTGTTTAGTGTTTACAATGTGGGGGGGGGGCTTGGTTTAGGGGTTAATAGGTAGTTTATGGGTGTTAGTGTACTTTTTAGCACTTTAGTTAAGAGTTTTATGCTACGGCATTAGCCCATAAAACTCTTAACTACTAAGTTTTAAATGCGGTACCAGTCTTGACAGGAGAGGCTTTACCGCTCACTTTTTTGCAGACTCGCAATATCGGTGTTATGCAAGTCCCATTGAAAATATAGAATACACAATTGACGTAAGTGGATTTGCGGTATTTTCGCGTCTGACCAAAAAAGTGAGCGGTGAGCCTGTCATTTCAAGACTCGTAATACCAGCGTTAGGAAAAAAGCAGCATTAGGACCTCTTAACGCTGATTTTTAACCCTAACGCACAACTCGTAATCTAGCCGATAGTTTCTTGCTGTTACATGTTCAACTAATTTAGATATTTATAGATTTTTTTTTTACATGTATATTTTAGTGTATATTCATAAATAAGCTAAACTTGCCAAGTCAACATTTAATGTGACACTGTTTTTAATCATATCCTATGTATGTTGAAAGCTGTACATTTATAAATATTTGTATAATAGTTTTGTATATATTTGTAGTTTTGTTGTGTAATACAAAAATAACATGGAAAATAATTGTAATTAAAAAATATTTTAAAATTAAAGGGACAATAAACTGCTGAGTACAACTACAATAGCTTAGTAACTACTCGCCATGCTTTTCATCCTGTACATGAAGCTCTCTGTAAAGACAGAAGCCAGTTAGTAAAACTCTGTTTCTTTATACGGGGCGCCACCATCTTGGTACAACGTATGGTGACATCATGTGACAGAAATATTGCAATTTTACTGCAATATCAGTGACATTGCTGGCTTTGTGACAGCTGTACCTTGCATTTTGGATTAGCTTGCACAATGAAACGCAGAATTATGATACTGCAGTTGTACCAGCAGTTTAATGTCCCTTTAAATTTATAGCAATGCGTTTTTTTAAGTAATGTATTTGTGTATATTTGAGACAAATAA